>NC_091132.1:142939605-143247105 GCF_040183065.1 Periplaneta americana
CTATCGATATAAAAAATGAAACTCAAAACATAAAATAATTTAGGACAAAATTAAAGAAGTACCTAATTTCTCACGCCTTCTATTCTGTAGGTGAATTCATGACATTCAATAACACTTCATGAAATTGATACTAAAACTTTGTGTTATACTAGTAGACTATATTGTAAATCTCGTCTGTGACTTAAATATTTCATCTAGACTGTGACTATAAATTAAGACTTTATAATAGTATTAAGTTTTTTGACTTGTTCCATATTCTAGCTGTAAGCAATGTATGAATACCATGGAATGTTAATAAATACAATACAATATAATACAATACAATACAGTACAATACAATAGGCCACTGTCACGAGTGCCTATCACTGGAGCAGCACTCACTTTAAGTCTAGTGGCGAGCGGTAGAGCCTCGTACACTCGCACCATCCAGCTGTTTAATAGCCAACTATATGATAGTTTTCTTATGTTGAAACAAAATTAATAAATGCAAGGCTTTAATGCTCATGATAAATTTGTGGAATTATTCCAGCTAGCGAACTGTGGTTTCTTAAACAAGCTGTAACGACTTGGGGAAAGGGGAGATCATCATGCTGACCATACAACACTTCCGTTCTTTTTGGATGATCGTTTACCTCAGTTGAAGCATGTGGACGTGAGACCAACAGCAGACTGGTCGACCTCGTCCATTCAGGGGCATTTTCTGCTACGGATTTGATTGGAAAGATTAAAAACAACATATTATATTCAAGTCAACCATAATTCTGTTACCATAGTAACGATTGTTAGGCCACTGGTAAAATGGAGAAAGAACATGTCACTTCAAAACCTCACTTGTTCTAGTACTCTTACGATACCTACTCTAGTGCTGTAACGATACCTACCGGAATATTAATATGAAGTGCACAAGTTGAAAATCGGTATCAAGAACTGTCAAGTGTTCATAATTGGAAACCAACCAGTCAACATCACGTAGTAATTTCGACATATAATCACGAGTTACATATTTTACCTGTTTAGTACTGATTACATTATCATTATTTCTCTATAGCCTCCTGGATCCTGGAGTAGGCCTATAGCATACTATATTTCATATATGCATTTAGTTTCTAATTTTCCACTCTATCTATCATTTCTTTTCTGCGCTTGTCAAGCTCTTGGAATCTCTTGAAACTTACAGGAAGCAAAAGAAAATCGATTCAATCATTGCAATACGTGTTTAAACTATTTGTAAATGAAAATGGCGATCAGCAACTCAACGCCAAAGTACATAGTAAACATATTTGACTTGTTTAGTACTAATTACATTATCATTATTACTTTGTAATCTGCTGTTTTATGGAGGCTTATTGTGCTTACCAGTACCTGTTCTGAGCTTTACTTGTAGCAGAACAGTCGCACTCTTCACTTAATATAGCACATTGCACTGTGAACTTAACATGGGCTATGGTATGAATGATATATGAAGTGATGTTGGCAAAATGAGTCCGAGGTCCAATACCAAAAGTTATATAGCAATTCTGTTTCAATTGGTTGAGGAAAACCCCCGAAAAGACCCCAATCAAGTTATTTGTCCCAAACAGGATTTGAACCTGGCCTGTTTGTTTCACAGTCAGATGTGCTATAGAAACATTTCTTACATTGTATTTCGCATAAGAATATTGATAATTACCTCATTACAATTTTATTTTATTAGAGTTAGTATAAATACAATGTTACGATATATAACTGATAATTAATTTACATTAATTCCAACATTCTTATACAATTATAGTAAATCAAATACAAATTCACTTTCTCTTAATGTCTGTAACCGAATATCAATCCATATTTATATTCAATATTTTCTTAACTGTATGAATCATATCCTGTGGTGACATTGACTTCAAAGGATCTAGTTTTTCGCCTCTCCTGTAAAAAAAGCAAAAGTGGAATTGTCCAACTTTGATATCAAGCTCCTCAATTATTATCGATCACTATCGATTAGTAGGGTCAGATATCTTTGAATGACAGTGTACTAAGTCGACCAAACTTATAATAGGACGGTGAGAATGTGAATTACAACCGTGCCGTCTAGTTGAGCGGTGAGCAGTACACGTTGGCTTCAAACGACAACCCTTCAGAACGATGTGAGGAGTGTGTAATGTTGGTGGGCAGAAAGTCAGTTCTTAATACTGTAACTAGGCTTATTTACATTGTGAAGCAGTTTTGTGAGTAAGAGGAGAAACATGGTAAGAATTCGTTTAAAGCTTTTTAAGGCGATGTGCTACTGAAAATAGTCGAATTTTGACGGATTGTATCATTTTTTTTTTATTTTCACGTTAAAGATGTACAGTTTTATGAAAAATATATCTCAGTAGCTATCTTAATTACTTTTACATCATTGGTAGAAGTTGTGTTAATGTACGAGTTATGTGTAAACAAAACTTTAAATCTAATTATCTTAAAAAAGAAATTGTCTACGTTTTCAATGACAAGGATTCATTTTATTTCTCAATTGTTAAAGCTACAGTAGAGTGATGAAACTTGACATACTTATCTTTAATATCTCTGTTGTAAATTGGAGCATTTTATTGGCTGTATTCAGCATAGATTTGTTGCTAGAGAATTATACGTAAAGCAATATTATTTTTTTATTAATGTTTGAACATTGAAGAAACCACATTTTTTTTTTACAAATGAACAAATTAGAGTAAGGCATTACTAATGCTTCATTGCACAGTATGCAGTGTTACCTTTAAGAAAAAATTAGATTAAACATATATATATGTATATATATATATATATATATATATATATATATATATTAGAAATAGAATTAAGTTTCATTTTTTAAAAAGTGTTTATGAGAAAAGATTGAAATTTATAATTTGTGATTATGATATTAATATGCATATTCAATAAAAATGTCAACTTTCTAGCTAAAAAATTACAGATTTTTTAAATTTCAGTAGCCTATCACCTTAATGAACGTGCTGGAACTATGTTTACAGTAAATAAAAATACGATAAGTAAAATTATGAAAGAAGGGAAAGTAGCAAAAAAGAAGCGTTACAACTCTCAAACCCTCACAAAATAGATAATGTAGCTGTGAAGAAATTTGAAGTCTACGACATGGACAGTTTCACAACTATTTCTATGTAGAGTAAATAAAGACATTCCAACTCTTTGCAAACATAGTAAATTTCGCCACAGGATAATAGGTTTTAAGGGTGGCAGGGAAACATTTCGGAAATTAACAAAATCTCTGCAATTTTCGTTTGTTAATTGTAATAATAAATGTAAATATTTAATTTAAAGTACGATATATAGGCTAAACGTGGTGCATATTTGAAGTTGTTAAGCGAAGGAAAACTGACAAAAAATCGGTCACTCATCTTAATGCAGGACTACTTATGACGCTCAAATAGACGTAATACATTGTCTGACAGTATTCTTTATGTCACGTAATATTACAGAAAAGGTATACGAAATATTGTAATAAAATAAATATTTTATTCAATATGTAATTGTATTTATAGCTAATTATTCACTAAGTATTATCAAAGCTATATTAATTTTAAAATACAGCTTACGAAAATAATATTTATTTGTAACGAGTGCAACGAACTGCACGGGTATGCCTACTCTTTAATATTGGTAAGGGACGGCGAATAAATTTTTAAAAAATAAATTAGCATTGCCTTATTTACATGTTGAGCCTAGTTACAGTGTGGCGCATGGAAGCATAAAAATTACAACATATTTAAATAGCTGCAGCACTGAATTTGAATTCCATTCAAACTTTACAAGCTGTTTCCACACATTTTTAAGCACATTTCGTCATGTTCAAAATGTAAACACACTTACAATTTTGATGTTCGAACATTAAATTTTTACTTACTATATGTTCTATATACGGTACCGTGTTTAACAAAACTCAATATCATTTTTTAAATAGACTGAATACTTTCAAAATTACAAAATAAAACATATTCTGTATACACTAAACATTTAAAATCTGAAATTCCATATATTATTTTAAAAATTTATTCTATTCATGTATTTAAATTTGAAATTATGGATACTTAGTTATTTTTAACCATATCAATTATGTTGTAAAAAAAAAAGCCGTGCATGAAACTTAAATTTTGTAAGAGGAGAGAGAGCTTGAAAATATGCAAGTGAATAACTCAGATCGAACTAAGAAGAAAGCAAAGTCACAAATTATCCGGTAATTAAATGTTTGTAATTTGTTTCTAACAAATTCAACACTGTCTGTATATTAATGTATCTTATTTATACACATATCTTATGTGTATTGTGTCCATGAACTGTACCTATCTGTGTAAAGTCAAATATAGGACTTACTTCTTTCGCATTCCTCGTCTTCGACTTGTATGAGTAATTCCTCCCGTTCCAATCTCGTCGACTTTCAATCAATGCTTCTCATATCACTCCATAGTCTCATTCAATGTTTGGCTGTTGTTATAGGCTTCGTTTCAAAATGACCAAAGTACGAAGGCATTGATAATGTGGTAACGCTCTGATAAGTAAAAATCCTAAGTGAAAAAATGTGAAATTACATGATATCCAAATTTAAAGTGTGCCGCTATACATCAGAATACCCCGTAAGTGTTTATATACAAAGACTTTGGCACTTAAAAATAATTAAAATATGTACGTTTCTTATTTATGATATCAAGATAAAAAAGTAAGGACATAAAATGCCAAGTAATGGAAAATAAAGGACTTACTTTTTCGCATTCCATCGGCTTCGACTTGTATTTCTTCCTGTTCCAGTCTCTTCCACTTTCAATCAATTCTTGTAACATCACTCCATCGTCTCAATCAAATATTGGCTGTTATAGACATGGTTCAAGACTAAAAGATCAAAGTACGAAGGCATTGATAGTGTGGTAATGCTCTGATAAGTAAGAATTCTAAGTGAAAAAGTGTGAAATTACATGATATCCAAATTTAAATACATCAGAATACCTCTAAGTGCTTATATACAAAGAATGT
This sequence comes from Periplaneta americana, assembly GCF_040183065.1. Taxonomy (NCBI): domain Eukaryota; kingdom Metazoa; phylum Arthropoda; class Insecta; order Blattodea; family Blattidae; genus Periplaneta; species Periplaneta americana. Next base: position 142,944,607 of record NC_091132.1, read on the forward strand.
GGCACTGAAAAATAATTAAAATATGTACGTTTCTTATTTATATCAAGATAAAAAAGTAAGGACATAAAATGGCATATAATGGCAAATAAAGGACTTACTTTTTCGCATTCCATCGGCTTCGACTTGTATTTCTTCCTGTTCCAGTCTCTTCCACTTTTAATCAATCCTTGTAACATCACTCCATCGTCTCTCTCAAAATTTGGCTGTTGTTATAGACATGGTTCAAGACTAAAAGACCAAAGTACGAAGGCATTGATAGTATTGTAATGCTCTGATAAGTAAAAATTCTAAGTGAAAAAAAAAAATGTGAAATTACATGATATCCAAATTTAAAATGTGCCATTCTATACATCAGAATACATCTAAGTGCTTATATACAAAGATTGTGGCACTGAAAAATAATTAAAATATGTACGTTTCTTATTTATGATATCAAGATAAAAAAGTAAGGACATAAAATGGCAAGTAATGGCAAATAAAGGACTTACTTTTTCGCATTCCATCGGCTTCGACTTGTATTTCTTCCCGTTCCAATCTCTTCGACTTTTAATCAATCCTTGTAACATCACTCCATCGTCTCAATCAAAATTTGGCTGTTGTTATAGACATGGTTCAATACTAAAAGACCAAAGTACAAAGGCATTGATAGTGTGACAACGCTCTGAGGAGTAAAAATCCTAAGTGAAAAAATGTGAAATTACATGATATCCAAATTTAAAGTGTGCCGCTATACATCAGAATACCTCTAAGAGCTTATATACAAAGATTTTGGCATTGAAAAATAATTAAAATATGTACGTTTCTTATTTATGATATCAAGATAAAAAAGTAAGGACATAAAATGTCATGTAATTGCAAATAAAGGACTTACTTTTTCTTATTCCATCGGCTTCGACTTGTATTTCTTCCCGTTCCAATCTCTTCGACTTTTAATCAATTCTTGTAACATCAGTCTATCGTCTCAATAAAAATTTGGCTGTTGTTATAGACATGGTTCAATACTAAAAGACCAAAGTATGAAGGCATTGATAGTGTGGTAACGCTCTGATGAGTAAAAATTCTAAGTGAAAAAAATGTGAAATTACATGCTATCCAAATTTAAAGTGTGCCGCTATACGTCAGAATACCTCTAAGTGCTTATATACAAAGAGTGTGGCACTGAAAAATAATTAAAATGTGTACGTTTCTTATTTATGATATCAAGATAAAAAAGTAAGGACATAAAATGCCAAGTAATGTAAAATAAAGGACTTAAATTTTCGCATTCCATCGGCTTCGACTTGTATTTCTTCCTGTTCCAGTCTCTTCCAATTTAATCAATTCTTGTAACATCACTCCATCGTCTCAATCAAATTTTGGCTGTTATAGACATGGTTCAATACTAAAAGACCAAAGTACGAAGGCATTGATAGTGTGGTAAGGCTCTGATAAGTAAAAATTCTAACTGAAAAAGTGTGAAATTACATGATATCCAAATTTAAAGCGTGCCGCTATAATCAGAATACCCCGTAAGTGTTTATATACAAAAACTTTGGCACTGAAAAATAATTAAAATATGTACGTTTCTTATTTATGATATCAAGATAAAAAAGTAAGGACATAAAATGGCAAGTAATGGCAAATAAAGGACTTACTTTTTCGCATTCCATCGGCTTCGACTTGTATTTCTTCCTGTTCCAGTCTCTTCCACTTTTAATCAATCCTTGTAACATCACTCCATCGTCTCAATCAAAATTTGGCTGCTGTTATAGACATGATTCAATACTAAAAGACCAAAGTACGAAGGCATTGGTAATGTGGTAACGCTCTGATAAGTAAAAATCCCAAGTGAAAAAAAATGTAAAATTACACGATATCCAAATTTAACGTGTGTCGCTGTAATCAGAATACCTCGTAAGAGCTTATATACAAAAACTCTGGCACTTAATAATAATTGAAATATTATGTTCGTTTCTTACTGGATTACTAATCATTCGCCTGACAGACTACTCGGGTTAGCAACATTGCTAATTTAAAGTATTTCTGGTTGCGCGAGAAGTACGCCAGTTTTAGTACCTTCATAAATCTACATTAAAAGAATGCGGCTGTGATTATTGTTGAAAATGACTGAATTTGTAATAAGATATGAATGCAATGTCGTCAAACGGACGAGTGTTTAGTAACAACGAAGTGTAGGCTAGACAAATGGTGATAAATCAAAATTCTGGATATGAACCAGAAATCTGAAATTTCACGCCCTTTTGAACAGGATGACAAATATATTTGCGTATTTGTGCAAAGATTTTGCGTAGAATTACGCAATTCGTTTCGAGTCATTACTCAAGAGGCACTGTTCAAAGAAAATGCTATTGCGAATAGGGAGGAAGGGTTGTAAGAGATGTAAACGTGCTAAAATGATTACTTCATAAGCCTTAAGATAACATGCCCTTATTTAAGTAAATATAATTTTAGTTACTGAAATTCCAGAAGAAGTTAAGTACCAGTAGTCTCTCAGACGAATGTTTAGTAATAATGTCGGTCCAATAGAAGTTTAGTAATCTAGGGTTATTGATGATATCAGGATAAAAAGTAAGGACATAAAAACGTATTCTTTGCACCAAAAATATATACTGCAATAATACAATAACAACATAAGTACCTAGACGGTATTCTTCTGTTGTACAGCATATAATTTCAGCCATTGCATATACTTCGAAATTCTCACCATTCCAACGCAATTTATAACAAATTTGGCATTACCATAGTAACAAATACAATACCTTTTCATTAAGCGCATTAAACATTGCATTCTTGAGTACGATCACTCTGACTACATTACCTTGGAAACATCCCTGTCTATATCTTTTCTCATTAAGGGGATACTTACTGGCTTTTAAGGAACCCGAAGGTTCATTGCCGCCCTCACATAAGCCCGCCATAGGTCCCTATCCTGAGCAACACCAATCCAGTCTCTATCATCATATCCCACCTCCCTCAATTCCATTTTAATATTATCTTCCCATCTACGTCTCGGCCTTTCCAAAGGTCTTTTTCCCTCCGGCCTCCCAACTGACACTCTATATGCATTTCTGGATTCGCCCATACGTGCTACATGCTCTGCCCATCTCAAACGTCTGGATTTAATGTTCCTAATTATGTCAGGTGAAGAATACAATGCGTGCAGTTCTGTGTTGTGTAACTTTCTCCATTATCCTGTAACTTCATCCCTCTTAGCCCCAAATATTTTCCTAAGCACCTTATTCGCAAACACCCTTAACCTATGTTCCTCTCTCAAAGTGAGAGTCCAAGTTTCACAACTATAAAGAACAACCGGTAATATAACTGTTTTATAAATTGTGACTTTCAGATTTTTTGACAGCAGACTGGATGATAAAAATTTCTCAACCGAATAATAACAGGAATTTCCCATATTTATTCTGTGTTTAATTTCCTCCCGAGTATCATTTATATTTGTTACTGTTGCTCCAAGATATTTGAACTTCTCCACCTCTTCAAAAGATAAATTTTCAATTTTTATATTTCCATTTCGTACAATATTTTGGTCACGAGACATAATCATATACTTTGTCTTTTCGGAATTTACTTCCAAACCTATCCCTTTACTTGCTTCCAGTAAAATTCCCTTGTTTTCCCTAATCGTTTGTGAATTTTCTCCTAACATATTCACGTCATCCGCATAGACAAGCAGCTGATGTAACCCGTTCAATTCCAAACCCTCACTGTTATCCTGGACTTTCCTAATGGCATACTCTAGAGCAAAGTTAAAAAGTAAAGGTGATAGTGAATCTCCTTGCTTTAGCCCACAGTGAATTGGAAACGCATCTGACAGAAATTTACCTATACGAACTCTTCTGTACATTTCACTGAGACACATTTTAATTAATCGAACTAGTTTCTTGGGGGTGATAGATGAAATTTGTAATTTGTATTTTCTACAGTTTTTATTTATTTATTTATTTATTCTGGTGTAGTTAAGGCCATGAGGCCTTCTCTTCCACAACAACAGGAATACAAATACAGTAATAGAAATAAACAGAAAAAAAATACACTATATACAAAGTAAAGCTACACAAGAAATGAAGAGAAAAAAAACACTATAAACAAAGTAAAGCCACACAAAAATATACACAGGTTGCAGTCACACATATTTTGTATGCATTTAATTAGTACAAATATTCACAAGCAATTCTGCTCCTCGCAATGCCGAATGAGGGCGGAAAGACACGAATGTTACACCTGCTATGCTGAATGACAGCGACAGCCGTAATAACTAAGAGAGGAAGCAGGCAATACTGCTTCTCGTAATGCCGTGCGGTCACGTGCTCACTGATGTAATAATATAGTTTTTATGTTAAAATATATCTTGAGGTAGGCCTAACTGAATTTTCGGTCGTCTGTAATATAGCTAAATATAAAGAAATCTAATTTATAATTAAAATGCCAATATTAAAAGAGCTCTGCTCTCTATACATATATAGAGAAAACATAAAAATATCTATGGACCACAGAAAATCGCCCCCGCTTACCCCCCAGCGCCCGCGTAATACCGAATGACCAAGGAAAGGGACAACTGCTCTTCGCTATGCTGGACAGTGGACATAGTCCTTTGAGTTTGGCAGGCCATGTTTCGCGTCATGTGTTATTCTTATTGTCGTGTTTTCGAGCCTGTTGTAATTATGTGGTGTTCAGACTGAGTATCATTGTTCATCAAATTCGCGCCTGTTAATTCTGTGATGTTCAGACTGAATATCATTGTTCATCAAATTCGCGCCTGTTAATTCTGTGATGTTCAGACTGAATATCATTGTTCATCAAATTCGCGCCTGTTAATTCTGTGGTGTTCAGACTGAGTATCATTGTTCATCAAATTCGCGCCTGTTAATTATGTGATGTTCAGACTGAATATCATTGTTCATCAAATTCGCGCCTGTTAATTCTGTGATGTTCAGACTGAATATCATTGTTCATCAAATTCGCGCCTGTTAATTCTGTGGTGTTCAGACTGAGTATCATTGCTCATAAAAATAGCATTCGTGTGATAGATGTGAATGCAGACTACAAGTTTGTGTATTATAATGTTATGAAATGTTACGTAACATCATGTTTCGTACTTATGTTGTTTAGACTGAGTTCTTCTTGCATATAGTAGGATAAGTGTCTTTTAGGGAATAATGGTGCTGGTTTTAATTAATTTTGGAATGGTCATGAATGATAAAGGGTTAGCGGTTTCGTACTATTGTGTGTTTTGATGTATTAATAACAGAATAAACATGCCTAAACAGTTCAATTGTTCGGAGTGTAATAAAGGCTTTGACTATAATAGAAATCTTAGAAGACATGTATCAAAAGCACATCCTCATGTTTTAAAGATAAACCAGAAGTCGTATGCTTATGAGTGTTCTGCATGTCATAGAAAATTTAATCACAATAAAAATGTGAAATTCCACGAAAGAGTAGTTCATGGTACCGGCACACCTGAAAATATTAAGGAAAGCAAATTGAAATGTGGACTTTGTGAATTCACAACAGCTGTTAAGAAGAGTTTTTATGAACACTTCGAATTAGTACACGATGTTCCAGTCAAGAGCGAAAACAGGGAGTTCTCCTCAGTACAGCACTTCATGCAATGGAAAGAAGAAATTGAGAACGCAACAGTAACAAAGTATGTGAAACAGCAAGGCTCACGTCGTGTTGCTAATAATTGTACTAAACATTATTATGTCTGTCACCGGTCGGGACATTTTAACTGTCGTAGCAAAGGTGTTAGACATATAAAAACTCAGGGCAGCAATAAGATCAATGGTGTCTGTCCTGCAAGCATAGCAGTAACAGAAAATGAAGATGGAAGCTGCAAAATGAATTACATTTCCACTCATGTAGGTCATCAAAATGATATAGCTCACCTCTCATTAACAGAATCAGAGAGACAAGCATTGGCAACAGATATTGCTAATAAAATTTCCTTTCAATCGATACTGGACAAAGTTCGCGATTCAGTGTCACAACCAAAATTGGATCGTAGGTATTCACCTTGTCACTAAAAAGGACCTCTATAATATAGAACATTCTTATAATCTATGTTCTTCTTCTTCAGTACGACATGGGGATGATGGTACAAGTGTGGAGGCATGGGTTAATGAAATAAATGCCAGTGACAACCCTTGCGTGCTATTTTACAACCCACAGGGAACAATAAACGAAAAACATCCTGGTCTGAAGAGCGACGATTTCATATTAATTATTATGAACAGTGCTCAGCGGGAAATTCTGAGGAAATATGGCAATGATGTAATATGCATAGATGGGACACATGGTGTGAATAGTTATGAATTTGAGTTAATTACTCTTCTTATACTCGATGATATGAGGCAGGGGTTCCCTTTTTCTTTTCTTATATCAAATCGGAGTGATCAGTATGTCCTATCTGTATTCTTTGACTGCATTAGACAAGAGGTGGGGAAAATATGTCCCAAAGTTTTCATGTCTGACATGGCCGAGTCTTTTTTCAATGCATGGAATATAATTATGGATCTACCAACTATGAGGCTGTATTGTTCATGGCATGTAGACAGGGCCTGGCGGAAAAACATTTCTAAAATTTCAGGAAAAGAAAAACAGGTAGATGTGTACAAAATTATGAGGACGTTAATGCAAGAACGTGATGTCACTACTTTTGACATGATGGTACCAAGTGTACTAAAAAACCTACTTGAAGATCCTGATACAACTCAATTTGGTACATACTTTCGAGAAAATTACCTGAAGAATGTAAAAAGCTGGGCATATTGCTATAGACTTCATAGCGGAATCAATACTAATATGCATATAGAGAGGATGCACAGGACGCTGAAATATGTTTATTTTCATGGGAAAAATGTAAAACGATTAGATAAGGCAATTTATGCTCTGATGACTTTTGTAAGAGACAAACTTTTCGATAGACTAGTTATTCTCACAAAAGGTAAAATCACGAGCAAGCTGAAAGACCTAAGAAACAGACACAAATCGGGAACTGAGCTTGATAAAGACCTGATTATTAGAGAAGAAAACGGATGGACGATATCTTCATTTTCCGATGTGAAGGATGTATATTTTGTACAAGAATCAGCCCTTAGCTGCAACTGCAAGTTGTTGTGTATTGAATGTAACACCTGCATTCACCAGTACACATGCACCTGTATGGATTCATCCATTAAATGGAACATGTGTAAGCACATCCACAGTGTTTGTTTACTGAGAGCCAGCCAAAGTGCTGAAGAAAGTAGGCCTAATACTGTTCACTGCAATGAAGAATATGATTTATTTATTAATTTGGATGCTGAAAATGATATTGAGAAAGAAGAAATTGTATCTGAAATTATGAAGAAAGGAGATTCCCATTCTTCCTTGCCAATCACAAATCAGAAAGAGAAAGTGAAAGCTGAATTAATTAACCTTATTGATTCAGTAATGACAGAAAGTGAACTTGAAGTTTTGAAACGACACAAAGCATCCTTGCAGGCAACACTTGCTGCGGTACGTTCCAAAAGTGAATGTGAATCTATGGGAATCTGCAATCCCAGTATAAACCATGCAAAGAAAAGAAATATAGTTCCTCAGAGAAGATTGTTTTCTGTAAAAAAACAAAAAGAAAGAAAAATTAATGCTATGGCCGAACCCAACCCTGTAGAAGCTCAGAATATCAGCTTAACTTTATTGCAAGAAAAGTGATAGGCCTACTATAGATAAGCGAAATTTCTTTTTCATTTATTGTTGTTGGTTTGTGTAAATAATAACTGTGCTGTGATAAAAACAATGTAACGAGTGTCGTGTTAATATTATATTTCTATGCTGAAACAGTGCGATACAGTGACTCACATTTAGTGAAATTTAATTTAGGTGTACACATTATACATATTATATACATTGTACATATTATACTCAGTGAACTTTACAAACAGTGATTCATGAAGCGCAGGAAGTTGAAATCATCAGTCATCGCGCAGAAATCAGGTATGTTACTCTATAAACTAAGTCCAGGAATTTAATTAAGTCGATGGTGACAGGGGAGATTTTCCGTGGTCCAGAGATATGTTTATGTTTTCTCTACATACGTATAGGGAACAAATCTCTTTTAACATTGCCATTTTAATTGTAATTAGATTTCTTTATATTTAATTATAATACAGATAATGACCGCAAATTCAGTTAGGCCTACCTCAAGATATATTTTAACATAAAAACTTTATTATTACATCAGTGAGCACGTGCAGAATTTCCCTTCTCATCTTCGAACAAACACAATAATGGTGAATCATGTCATATGTACGCAGATGCTGAAATACAGGTATTTAAATATAAGTTTAATTTAATTTAAAATACAAAATCTCCACACCGCACGGCATTCCGAGGAGCACTATTGCCTGCTTCCTCTCCTACGGCTGTCGCTGTCATTCAGCATTGTATGTATGGTAACTATAACGTCATTGGTTTGTATAGCATTCGCCTCTTTCCGCCCTCATTCGGCATTGCGAGGAGCAGAATTGTTTACGCTCCCTAGACTCTTGTTAAATATTCTTGGATATAAGTTTCCCTGAGATCAGGAGAATCCTTTCTGAGTTATTCACTTGCATATTTTCAAGCTGTATCTCCTCTTACAAAATTTAAGTCTCATGCAAGGCTCTTTTTTTTACAACATAATTGATATGGTTAAAAATAACTAAGTATCCAGAATTTCAAATTTAAATATATAAATAGAGTAAATTTTTAAAATGATATATAGAATTTCAGATTTTAAATGTTTGGTGTATACAAAATATGTTTTATTTTGTAATTTCGAAAGTATTCAGTTTATTTAAAAAATGGTATTGAGTTTTGTTAAACACGGTACCGTATATAGAACATATAGCAAGTAAAAATTTAACGTTTTTAGCATTAAAATTGTAATTGTGTTTACACTTTGAACATGACGAAATGAGCCTAAAAAGTGTGAGAAAACAGCTTGTAATGTTTGCATGGAATTCAAATTCAGTGCTGTAGCTATTTAAATATGGAGTAATTTTTATGCTTCCATGCGCCGCAGAGCACTGAAACTCGGTTCAACATATAAATAAAAGACAATGCTGTTTATTTTAAAAAAATCACTCCTTTACCAATATTTAAAATTAGGCATACCCGTGCGGTTCGTTGCACTCGTTACAAATATGTAAATATTATTTTCGTAAGCAGTATTTTCAGATTAATACAGTTTTGGTAATATTTAGTGAATAATTATCTACAAATACAATTAAATGTTGAATACAATATTTATTTGATTACAATATTTTGTATACTTTTTCTGTAATATTTTGCGACATAAAGAATACTGTACTGTCGTACAATATATTATACAAATTTGAGCGTCATAAGTAGTCCTGCATTAAGATGAGTGACCGATTTTTTGTCAGTTTTCCTTTGTTTAACAAATTTAAATATGCAACACATTTAGCCAATATATCGTACTTTTAATTAAATATTTACATGTATTATTACATTTAACAAACGTAAATTCCAGAGATTTTGTTAATTTTCGAAATGTTTTCCTGCCACCCTTAAAACGTATTATCCTCTGGCAAAATTTTCCATGTTTGCGAAGAGTTGTCTGTATTTATCCTACATAGAAATAGTTGTGAAACTGTCTTCTAATAATACACCTATTCATATCGTCGACTTCAAATTTCTTCACAGCTACATTATCTATTTTGTGAGGGTTTGAGATTTGTAACGATTTTCTTTTTTGCTACTTTCACCTCGTTAATAATTTCACCTCGTATTTTTGTTTACTTTAAACATTCCTGCAGCACGTGCTAATGAAATTTTAAAAATCTGTAATTTTTTAGCTAGAGAGTTGACATTTTATTGAATATACATATCAATATCAAAATCACAAATTATAAATTTCAATCTTTTCTAATAAACACTTAAAAATGAAACTTATTTTGTTTTTTTAATATCTTTTTAGTGAAAATCCTATTTCTAAAAAAAAGAGTATTATTTCTTAATCTAATTTTTTCTTAAAGGTAACACGGCATACTGTTCAATGAAGCATTAGTAATGCCCTACTCTAATTTGTTCATTTGTAAAAAAATGTGGTTTCTTCAATGTTCAAACATTAATTCTCTAGCAACATATCTATGCTGAATATAACCAATCAAATGCTCCAATTCACAACAGAGATATTAATGATAAGTATCCCAAGTTTCATCACTCTAGCTTTAACCATTGCGAAATAAAATGAATAGGCCTGCTTGTCATTGAAAACGTAGACAATTTCTTTTTGAAGATAATTAAATTTAAAGTTTTGGTTACACATAACTCGTACATTAACATAACTTCTACCAATGATATAATAGTACATTATGCAACGAGGCTATAATGATAGTAATTAAGACGCTTGCGCTCGTTTCATAATTTTCATACGAGCGTCTTACTTACCATTATAGGCAAGTTTCAAGAGACTTTTTATGCTCGACCAAATTTCTAACTTGAAATTATTCAGAAGTATTCACTTTATTCCCATCTCACTGAAGAGCAGAAGTGACCTTGTGCAAGCTCGTAAATTGTGAGATGTGCGCAGACGCGAAAGTATTGATTTTTTCCGAGGAACAATAATGTTATTGACCTTGATATAATTGAGAGAATAAGATGAACTAATTTTGATATAACCTGGAAATTGATTTGGAATTGAAAAACGAGTTGACAAATTGAATTTATTTGAATATTATTTACAATTAACGCTAATTATTATAGTAACAGAACATAACCTTCTGCGACAGTATTGGATTTCCAGCCTCCGTGACGTTTCCCTCGTTGTCTTTCGATTGTATATCCGAAAATAATCGATACTTGCGGTTTTATAACGGTACAAAGCTGACTTGTCATTGGCTGAACACCTGTACTTTAATGAGTAGGTGTACTTTAATGACATGCATTAAAGGACTGCTACCAGGTGTATAATTACTACATTTCGGCATGGTCGAGCATAAACGTAATTAAGATACTGAGATATATTTTTCATAAAACTGTACATCTTTAGTGTGAAAATAAAAAAAATGATACAATCCGTCAAAATTCGACTATTTTCAGCAGCACAAAGCCTTAAAAGTTTTGAACGAATTCTTAAACCATGTTTCTCCTCTTACTCACAAAACTGTTTCACATTGTAAATAAGAAGCCTAGTTACAGTATTAAGAACTGACTTTCTCTCCACCGACAATACACACTCCTCACATCGTTCTGAAGGGTTGTCATTTGAAGTCAACGTGTACTGCTCACGGCTCAACGAGACAGCACGGTTGTAATTCACAATTTCACTGTCCTATTATAAGTATGGTCGACTTAGTACACTGTCAACCAAAGATATCTGACCCTACTAATCGATAGTGATCGATAATTGAGGAGCTTGGTATCAAAGTTGGACAACTCCACTTTTGCTTTTTTTACAGGAGAGGCGAAAAACTAGATCCTTTGAAATCAATGTCACTGTTATAAGTATATTTTTTTATACATTCTCATAGGTCATAGAAATATATTTCAGTCTCAAAATATAGTTAAAATTAATATTCAGGTCGAAATTTAAGTTTAAAAAGTGGAGTTGTCCATCTCTGAAACTAAGTCATGGGAGTTGTCTGTTTTTGAAACCAAATGAAGCCATATTTAAAACGAAATTTTCTACTTTTGAATCTAAGTCTCTTCTAACTCGGTTTCAAAGCAAATTTACGTAAAACGGTACTTATTCATCCACAAACCGATTATGTAAACAATCAGCCATTTTGGATTCGCGATGTGTGATGGGAAAAGATGGTACGAATGTGGGCTTCTCATTGGCTACTGAAGGAATTGTCATAATTTGAAACCAAGCCACAGTGGAATTGTTTACATTTTGATTCTAAAGCGCACAATTAAGTGCTATTTTCACTCTGTTCTGTCCGTTTTTAAGCCTAAACATTTCCAGAATCGCATTCAGCACACAAAATTATATGAGAAACAATCGATATCTCGAAATCGAAAAAAAAATGGAGTTTTCTAACTTTGATACCATGCTCCTCAATTTATTGGTGTAAGTGTGGGTTCTTTAGTTATTACTTCTATGAATAGATGTATGTATGTATTTATTCACACTGCAAATGGGTAAATACCCGGTGGCAGTGATAAATACAGTGGTGGCGAAGATAATAGTCAGTGTCGCCAATCGTACATAAATAACTTATACCCGCATTAAAGAATTCAATTTTTCATTCCGCTCTACTGATTGTAAAACTACACTGGGTTTAGCTTGAAACCGCTGATATTATCAATTATGAGAATAATTTATGTTTAATCTACATAATAATTTTCTCTGACACTTTTTAACCGCCCCAATAATGGAATTAATTGGTTTTTGTTAAAACCGAATAAGTCAGTTTTCGGGGATTTTAGTTTTATTTACCGTTTCGTGTAGAAGAGATAATTTTCTTATACACTAGGAGTGGTTGCTACAGTTTTTTTTTTTGCTCCGTAATTTTTAATGTTTATTTTATGAGTTGAGTTGAGAAGGAATATTCATCGTAGCAAAGTTAGTAGAATGGCTGAGATTAAATAGGTGATAGATTGTAAATCTTTAAGTCAAGGCCTATTGATTGGCATTAACACCGAAAATGTCACGGTATCCGTAATGCTGTATCTGATCTCTTCGGGAGAATGCGTTCTATCTTTCAATGTTGGTAAATATATTGTCATTTCGCGAAGCACAATTATGAATATTAGATTTCTCTTCATTATTGAGCTGAAATTGGTTGTGCTTCCCTTCGTTGGTTGTATTACAGAACATTCATTTCACCTCAGAAAAACATCAGGGAGTGATAACATAGATATATTTAGTAGGCTACATTAGATCCAGGATATCCAACAGGCAAAGTACCTATTGGAAATAAAATGGTGGAAGATGTGAAAAAAGTAGTGAAATATTGTCCTCAGAATCCAGACTTCTATGATGAAATAATCTTATGGCCTGTCACTGAAGAGAGAGAATATATATTTTTTTACTTGTTACACGGGATTTTTTATGTGATTTCTGTAAACTTATCTATAATATTATTGTATGTAGTTATTTTCAGAGAAGTATGCTATATTTAAAGTACTCTAACATGCATAAAATGTATATTGAATTTAATATTACTATTCTGTTATATTTAATATAATATATATGCGTGTTTGCTTGTATTAATTCAATATATTAGTTTTTTAAGTGACAATATAATGTTCTAGTTTCTGCAGATTATCAGAAATCTATGTAATGAGTATAATTTTCAAAGAAACTGTTAAAAACGTCAGTAAAATAAATACTTTAAACGAATGTATATAGTTTTCAGATTTTTTGTTAAAAAAGAATAAGTCAATTTTCGAAAATACTTTTAAAATCAAAATCTAGAGCTAAAAGGAAATTTATATGCAATGGTAACTAAAGTAGAATGCTTTAAAGTATAAGGAAGCATAATAATTTCCATACAGTTAGTATCACTTTAAATAAACAGTTTTTTTCTTTCTATTGCAAACCTTGAAATTTTGACCGATTCAATTGTGCCACGTATTGAGAACTAGCGAAGCTCTTTCATAGTTTGTCAATTGTTTTTATATCTTTGGTTCTGACTTATCCCGTGGTTGAAAAGTTCGTTTATACGATCATAAAGTCGTTGGTCAGATATCTTTGAATGTCAGTGTACACTGACGTTGAAAGAAACCTGACCCATATTAATCGATAGTGATCGATAAAAGTGTGTTCGTGTAAGTGTGGTTTCTTTAGTTATTACTTTTATGAATAGATGGTGAAGATAACAGTTAGTGTAATCAATAGTACCCGAATTAAAAAGTCAAGATCAAAATTAAAAATAAAAAATTTCATCCCCACCCCATTGGTTGTAAAAAACACTAGATTTAGCGGAAAATCGATGATACTGCCAATTATGAGAATAATTTATACTTAATCTACATCAACATTTTCCAAAACATTTTCTTACCTGTCCCAATAATAGGGTCACCTATTGAGAACTAGCGGAACTAAGTACTTCAAAGTTTTTCAATTTATTATACCTTTGGTTCCGATTTATCCCATGGTTAGAAAGTTTGCATACACGATCACAAAATTTGAGGTCTTTGAACGCAAGTGTATTAGGCATTCCTGTTGTTCACCCACTTATATAGACTAGTATTTACACACAAGCACACGAATAAACACATGTAAACACACGGTAGCTTCCGTAGCTTTCCGTACTAAGCGAAACTAATTATGATCGCTGTACATCTAACATGTATTCAAAATGACCAAACACAGGGTTCTATAGTGCGTTTCATGAATAGAGAGAGTTGTCTCGTCGGATTTTTAAACCACTAGCAGGTCAGTTTAGCAGGGGGCCGAGAGGACTACCGAACTTTTCGAAAGAAACTTCACAGTCCTGATAGAACATTCCTGTATGTATAATTTTATTTTATTTGATATACTGTTGTTATATTAACGACTGAAAACAAGGTCACCACATTTACAAGGGCTGTCAAATGAATACCAAGTTAACCGTATTTCTGGATTTGATGGTGCATTTTGTGTGAAATGCACTGCTTGTTTGTTTTGAGTAAATCATAATATATACTTTTCTTCCACTTAATGAAGCACAAAAAGAATATTATTATCATATTGTAAATAATGACTTTGGTTATATTTAAAGACATTAATTTTATTTTTAACCTACCGATTTGTTTTAGTGCTTACATAATGTAATCGTCTTACATAAAATCCCTCAATTTTTTACATTCCACATATGAATGGAGATAAATATATCATTTCTTTAAGATCGATCAAAACTTAAAATGGAATTTTTATATTAACTACTTATGTCTTAAATTACGTAAAACTCTATAAGTCTATACAAATTTGTTCAACTGCGTCGCTTTATGCCAGTAAAACTATTGAGAACAATATTTTAGCCCTAGTTCAGTCTATAATACAGTATGGAATTATAGGATGGGGTGGATTGTCACATAGTATCATTCGCACATAAAAGAATTATTAAAATATGTTTAAGAAGAAAACTTGATCATCCAACTCATCTCATATGTAAAGAATTTAATGTTTTATGTATCAAGCAAATTTATATGTACACTATTTTGAATCACTACCATAAATATCAAGCTAAATTCATATCATCCGATCTTGACCACAACACAAGAAGATACATTATTTCGCTCCCCCTCATTGAACCAAAATGTAAGCCTGAAGCAGGTCTAAGGCACAGTTCTAATTAACGTCCAAGATTATATAATGATTTTATAAAGAGGAATCCTAAACTAAAATTATTAAACAATACATTATTAAAAAACAAATGCTTGAACTGTTTCTAAAATTATAATCATGTAAATTCTTAATCTTTATTTATTTTATTTCTGTCACTTTAACAATGTTGTATTCTTAACTTAGTATGTTTGTGTATAAGCTATGGTACCGTTTTGTTTGTTTGTTTTTGTTTTTCTTATTCTTTTTAAACTTTATGTGTAATTACATTTAACAGTTTTAATCAGATTATTGTTATTATTATTATTATTATTATTATTATTGTTATTATTATTACTATTATTATTGTTATTACTATTATTATTTCATTTATCATTATTATTTTTTTCTTCTTCTATCCAGTTTTCATTATTGGTCACACCCGACCTCAAGCATCTTGCTCTTTCGGGTGTGACTCAGTTACCTTTTATTTACTGTATACAATAATTTGTAATATGTAGATTATTTGACTATTAGATTTTTAATCAATTTCGAATTTTGAAGAATATTCATATACGAGTATTACAATAGTATTGTAAAATCTTTGTTATTGTATGTAATTTTTGCTTGCAATAAAAATCTTGTAATCTTGTAAGAACGGAAACCACTACGAAAATATATTCTTGTTACAATGTATGTTGAGAATAACACTCTTAATCTAACGGCCGTGGCTAGAAGATTTGTGGAATCTAGTCTTGCCGAAAGCAGGTTGTGTGTGTAAGACTTTGTAATTAAAAAAACTATACTGCAAAAATATTTTAAAGTTCATTCCACAATAAAAAAATATATATATACAAATACTGCACACGCAGAATCAACCACATCCTACAAAGAATGTTTCACTTGCTAATAATATTACTTAAAAAAATAAAGACCAATAAACTTTTTTTTTTCATATCAATGTTACCATAATACAGATAACATAATTGTATTACATGTATTCTTTTTAAAATATACTATTGAAACTGTTTATTTAGCCAATATGTAGGAGTCAGACAAGGTTGTCCAATTAGTATGCATCTATTCAATTCATTTATAGACGATATATTAGAACACTTTAGCAAAAGTAACGCGCATATACCAGTAATTAGTAACGTAAATATATCAGGATTATTGTATGCTGAATGATTTGATATGTAGTGAGATAACAGTAATGGGATTACATAAATCACTAAATGATATAGAAAAATATAGTAAGTAATGGAAATTAAGAGTAAATCTAAAGACAACAAAAGGTGTAAAACTTAGGAAAGAAGAAAAATGGTTCTTAGGAATGTGTAAGTGAAATCAATTATCTGGGTGTAATTCTTGATCCACAGAGCAAATGGAACAAACATCTCCATAAAGCAACTTTGAACGGTGGCAGTGCTGCTCATCGGAGTGACTACTACCGAAGAAGAATCGGAGATTACGAATAAAGCTCTCCACCGGTGATCTCCGATACTACCGTAGGTGGAACAGGGGTCATACTGAGGGATGCGGTGGTTCGGAGCGAAACGACAGTTAGCTCAAGGACGACCGGCGCGTACGGACTTACGGTAGTTGTGAGTGGAATAAAATGGCACCAAATCGGATATCCGTCGCATGGAAATTCTTTAATTTAGTTGAAGGTAATAATAAAGTCGCATACTGTAAACTTTGTGGGATAATTTACTCTAAGGGTGGTGGAACTTCGAATTTGTTAGACCATTTGAAGCGATCGCATAATCGCGAACTTGATGAAAACAATTACGCAAAACATTTGATACGATTTATTTTTAATTTGTTTTAGTGCCATTGTTCCCAAAGGCCCACAGTATAGGAAAAGTCTTGAAATTTCTCTGAAACGTAACTTCCGAGGCAATAAAAAACATATGAAATATTTAAAAGACGACTTGAATTATATTTTGCTGTTTAGACAACTTGAGTTATACAGTATTTTGCTGTTCAGACAACTTGAGTTATATTTTACTGTTTGAATTAAAATATTGAGTTTCTGAATGAAACTAAAGAAACATGTGGTAATAATATAATTACAATTATCCTTTAGTTGATATCCGCTTATATTTTTATTACAGAGAAAGAGTGGCGCGTTTTAGAAAAGGCAGTTCAAATACTGACACCCTTTAACACAATAATCACAATCCTGTCCGATGAAGAATCTGAATAAATTATGTTGGACGGTAACTTTAACCCATTGATAGCCCACGTCTCTTTTGTTCCATTCTGAAGCTCCCTTAATATATTTTACGTTAAATTAAACCGATTAGAATAATAATTGACAAACACTGTTTGCGATTAAACGAGAGTTTCTAGGAGAACTACAGTATAAATGTTTACATTTGGTTCTGAAAAGCTTTACTTCTGCGTTAGTTTTGCAGTTAGATTGAATGTTATTAATTTGATCAATGACATATAACTAATACGCCTTTCCTACTATGAATTTTAAAACTAGAAAAAAATCTGTCAGCTAACGTAGCACTTCAAGCAAAACAAGAAAAAAAAAAGAGCCGAAGAAAGAGAGAGAGATTAACATAAAAGAGAGAATAAACAACAACAAATTACAACTTATTTTAAAAGATACGCGGACGTCAGCGGACTCCAATCACTACCTGATCCGATTAAAGGAATGCTCAGCGGAAAGTGTGTGTCTGCGCCGCAGCACATATACAACCTACGCGGCATCAATCGGAGATAATCCGGAGATCTCCGATAGAAAGCGCGCAAACAACCGCTCCGGTAAAAACCTAATCATAAGCAGCACTAAACGGTGGGCATACATTGTTGTTGTGCCTGACTAAAGCACCAAATATTGACATAAAAACTCAATAACGTATACAGGTCACTGATAGAATCCAGAATATTCTATGGTATTGAGTTATGGGGACACTGTAATAATCGTTGGGAGAAAATTGATATAATGCAAGATAAATATTGCAAACGAGTTTTACAACTTCTCAATTCAGCGCCCAGCAGAACAGCAATGTTGGAATGTGATAGGTTTAGCAGTAGGGAAGAAATTATGGTAAGAATAGCAAAATTTTGGTTTAGAATTTAAAAAATGGAAGAAAACCAGATTGATAAGATTCGTTACAGCTATCTGGTAACAAATGGCAATAAAATAAATTGGGCTAGTGCTTTAGAAAATGGACTTCACAAGATTGGTCTGGGACAACTGTGGAGAGAAAATCATGAAAGTCAAAATAATGTTTTGAATATTATAAGACAAAGGTGTAACGATATTGAAAACCAACAAATGTTTAGTTAATATAACGATTTGTGATACAAATGCTAGAATTGGTTTTGCATGGATTAGGTTGGGAGTGTGGAAATTGAGAGGTTTTAGAGGTAATGTAGAAAATGACAATTGTATATTATGTGGCGAAATAGAAACTATAAAACATATATTGTTAACATGTGTCAACACGGATTGAAGTGAACGCAATTTTATGAAATGGGAGTGGCTAAATTTTAGTAAAATGAATTTTAAAATGTATGTGTGCATAATAATGTAACAAGATCTACCTATGTATATATAAAAATTGTATGTTGATAAGTGAGTGACGGCTGTATGATCGGAGGTCAATGCTTTTATTTAACATTGTAACCCACTGCAGGCAAATAATAATAATAATAATAATAATAATAATAATAATAATAATAATAATAATAACAATAATAATGATATTATTATTATTATTATTATTATTATTATTATTATTATTATTATTATGTATATTGAAACTGTTTGAAATCAGATGATAAAATAATAATAAACGTGATAAATATCATTATCAACATAATTATATTTTCACTATTAAGTGATAACAATAGAGCTTCTTAATGTAACAATGATAAGCAGGAGGTACCGGTACAATATTTAATCACTATTTTCTCAAAGCAGCATATTTTGATATGGTCTGCTCCTGAATAGAAGTCAATTATTTCCTATTCAAATAAATGAGTTATCTTGTTTCTCCTGAAAGCTAAAGATTTGTTGTTACGTTACTTTCACAATAAGCACTATTATAAAATGTATACTTAAATCGTAGTATTAAAAACTATCACAGAGTTCTACTTCAAATCTTTAGCAGCTAACTTAGAACTAAATGTTTTAGAAAAGTTGTTCTTTCTTATAATAATAATAATAATAATAATAATAATAATAATAATAATAATAATAATAATAATGATAATAATAATAATAATAATAATGATAATAATAATAATAATAATAATAATAATAATAATAATAATAATAATAATGTAATTCTGTATTATAATATAATTTATAAAGAGATAATGTTGCATCCATTGAAAAGCAACCGTTACTAACTGACCATTCAGGCGTCCTGAGTTTGTTTTGAAAAATTAAATGGTAAGACTATTGAATATACAGTAATAATAACTTAGGCCTACAGATTAACAACAATTTTAAACAAAATATTATGAATTTGTTTCATTCCGATTCTTCGCTAAGTGAAGGATTTCTTTTATCTTCCCAATTTTCAGTGTCGCTTCCTCCTATACTAATTGAAGAGTCCACTGCAAGAATGATGGATGTCACTTTCTTGTCGAAAATGAACCAAGACTGTCAATGCATAGCTTAAGACATATAGAATGTATATAGAGAGTTATATGGCATTAACACTGTTAGTCATTGTCCAGTAATGATCGGAAAACCACAGTTAAGCTTTGAGCGCTAAGCATTTCAAACTTTCAATTGCTTCTCCTGCAAAATGTATTCCAAATGACATCCATCATTCTTGCAGTGGACTCTTCAATTAGAAATCTGTCGGCAATTCTGTCCATTAATTGTTCTCTTTCCCGATAAAATTCCTACCTACTTCGTGCACTCTTACAAGTATTTGTTCAGTTTTCAGCATCTTCAAATATATTCATTACATGCCCCATATTAAATCTGTATTGTATTTACGTACTGTACGTAGTCCTGGATTTGTCTCCAAATATGTTCAATGGAATTAAACTCACAATGGTAAGGAGGTAATCTGATAATAATGTGTCCATTATCTTCCGCGAGTTTATTAAAGACATACGACTTAAACTGGGGTCTCATCTGTTTTATAATGTCATATAATGTACGCTTTACCACTCGACGATCGACTTGGACGCCTTTGTGTTGCAACCATTCTACTATGTCGGTCGGCTTTATTAGTGTTTGATGTCGGTGCTTTCTCTAGTTGTTAAATTAGGTGGAATGTTAGGTAAAAGCTGCCCCTGAAACCATTTTTTGAAGTTGTTGCTGTCCATTTCTTCGTGATAATCCTTAGTTGGACATGATTTTGACACTAGTAACCCATTTTTTACAAACTCCTTTTTACTACCGGCGTTGAGAACTATAATCCTGGAACCTTTACCAATTGGCGCACGCGAAACTGGGTTGTCACCACTTACTGTCCACAGTTTATCTTTTGTCATCTTCACATCTGTCCATGTTTCGTTTAGAAAGAATATAGGACGTTCGGTTGATCTTACATTTCTCATTGCACAAAAAAAAAAAAAAAGATTACGTAGCGCAACTATGTCCTGACGTTCCATCACAAATTTCCGCGTAATTTTTAGTAGGTTATTTTACGACGCTTTATCAACATCTGAGGTTATTTAGCGTCTGAATGAGATGAAGGTGATAATGCCGGTGAAATGAGTCCATGGTCCAGCACCGGTAGTTACCCAGCATTTGCTCATATTGGATTGAGGAAAACTCCCTGAAAAAAACCTGAACCAAGTTACTTGCCCCGACCGGGAATTGAACCCGGGCCACTGGTTTCACGGCCAAACGTGCTAACCGTTTCTCCACAGGTGTGGACTTTCCTCATCATATTATTCTTCTTATAACGGAATGCAATGTTTGTCATCGGCCAGAAAGATGATCGAGACGCAGAGAAACACAACTTCTCTTTGGCACTTTTTGGTATGTCATTCAAGCTTGGGATGAGGCCTTTTCTATTCAAACTTAAAATAGTACTTCTCATAGCCTCGCTATAAAAATTATCTATATTAGTTTTATAACAATCCCATGGTCGCTTTTTCTCGGGATTTTTCATTTCGCCTGTTTGTTTTTCCTTAAGAATTCTACTCAAAAAACTTTCACTAATTCCAGTCGCTTTAATACTCGTACAATGCTACAAAAACCCTATTTCGATATTTTACAGACATGCTGCATCTTTTAGTACTTCTGATACCGAAAAAAGAACTGTTTTCAGTGCATGGCCGGGTAACAGGAAGAAAAATAAAGTGCATAAGATTTACTGATAATGTGGCGTTGTTATCAGAAGAGATGATACTAAGAGATATGCTACTGGAGATAAATTACAGCTGTGAGCAATAAGGGATGAAGATAAATTCATACAAGATAAAGATCACATTTATCGGTAGAAAAATAAAGAAGGTAAACGTGCGAATTCGAAATGAGGCAGTAAAACAAATGAACAGCTTCAAATATTTGGGGTGAACTATTAGTACCGCAGTATCATGAACTGCTGTCAGGAAGTGAAAAGGAAAATAGCAATGATAAAGGAAACTTTTAACCCTTCGAGGCACAGAACTCTTAATAACAAATTTGAGGTCGATGTTGTTTAAATGAAATAAAATATATAAAATAAAAATTAAATTTGCAAACAATTTGTATTTTCATAAATTTGCATATAAATTAGAAGGTGGCTTTATTTGAAGCCAATATGGCACAACCTCACGACATTAAAACAACTAGACTTTTACCTAGAAATAATACCAGAACTATATGTGGTAAAGAATGGTTCATGAAGCCACTATGCCTCAAAGGCTTAATAGAAAAAAGAGCATCTTCGCCTGAGCTCTGAAAAAAGAACTATTGAAGAAACTAGTGATGCGCTTTGTGTGGAGTGTGGCATTCTATAGGGCAAAAACATGGGCATCATGACGAAGTGAAGAGAAACGCCTAAAAGCATTTGAAATATAGATATGAAGAAGAATGGAGCATGTGAAATCGACAGACAAAATAAGAAATTAAGCTATGTTAGAAAGAGTGCGTGAAGAAAGAACAATGCTGAAAATGATCAGGAAGAAAAAAAGGAATTGGTTGAATTGCTGGCTAAGAAGAAACTGGCCACTGAAAGAAGCGTTGGAAGGAATGGTGAATGGGAAAAAGTTTCTGAGCAGAAGAAGTAAGATATAGACAACATTAAAATATATGGATCGTATGCAGAGACTAAGTGAAGGAGGAAAACAAGGAAGATTGGAGAATTCTGGATTGATCTTAGGCAGAAAACTATGAATAAATAACACCGAAAAGTGGTTTTTGGCATGACATCTGTCCATCTGCTCATACTGAAGAGATCTTGTTCATATTTTATATGTAAAAGTAAATTGATCCAGGAATTATGCACTAGAAGATTAATTTTCATATGGAATATGAGAAGTCTGAAATCCCATAAGAACAACGGCCTCCTACAGTAGTACAGAGTCAGCTAAAAGTCTACTACATTTGCGGAGCCAATTCAAGAGAGTTTATGCTAAGTACTTACAAACTAAACAAATAAACTACACTAATTAAATGTACAAGAAAACTATACACACAAAAAACTATACAAACCAAACACATAAATTATATAAATAGGAACCACATTTACTATTTATTTGAAAACTAACACAACAAAGTGTAATTTACTCCAAACCGATTTTTTTGTGGTTGTATATATTTAATATATGAGATGTTTTAGGCACTATTCTTGCAAAGAACTTTTTCTTGGCGAACTTAATTAATATTGTTAACATAACTACATTTCAAATAGGCAATTTCAAACAAGCAGAAAAATAGGTTTAAACGTACCTATGCGAAATGCTTTCCTAAATTAGTATAAACCTATGCATTAGAGGAATACAGAATGAAAAAATGTTGTTCTTTTTGAAAAAAAAAACTACAGAATTATTTCATCTGTAAAACAGTTCCGACAAACATTTTTTGGGCTTAAGTATACATATATTATTATTATTATTATTATTATTATTATTATTATTATTACTACCAGAGTGTGAATTAAGATTTCTGATGAGGGGGGCATAGAATCCTAGATGGGGAATACCGTACCATACGTAACATTATTATTATCCTCATTTGATAGGCCTACGGGTCAACGCTTGCTTGTCTTGGATCTTGATCATAATGATAATTATATCCATGAACAGGCTTAAGATAAGATGTGTAATTCCCAAGTTATTGATTGTTGTCAGCTTGCCGGTGATGATTATACAGATTTTTTTTTCTTTTCTACTTTGTACTTTATAAAGTACATATACTCATATTAAAACAATTATATTTTGTGAGGGGGAGGTAAAAGCTATCCCTGGCAGGAATGTTAATATGAATTTATAAGAGGGGGATAACTTTCCATCGGGGGGGGGGGAATCCCCCCATCACGCCCGTTAATTTGCACCCTGATTATTATTATTATTATTATTATTATTATTATTATTATTATTATTATTATTATTATTAAAAAACAAATCAATGTGTCGTGATATCGTGGGCGTTCTGTAAGTGTATTAGTATTAGTATTTATTTATTTAACGTGGTAGAGATAAGGCCGTCAGGCCTTCTCTGCCCCTCTACCAGGAGGAGCGTCGTCAGTCAGAAAAGGTTGGGAACCACTGGCCTATGGTACAGTATCAGTTATTTGTTCATAAATACAGTTTGGTAAGTGTCTGATATACTCGTATTTGCAAACTCTGTTCAGTCTTACAGCACATTCAATTCGGCACAATCCCTGAGGATGCAGTTTAATCACGTTAAACCCGATGTTTATAATTCACTTTCATGGGAACATAACAGAGGCAAAACGCTTCATTGAAACTTGATAGTACCGTACAAAAAGTATTGCAAGCTACAAAAACCCTATTTTGAGATTTTACGAAAATACTGTATGTTTTAGCACTTCTTATACATACCAAAAAGAAGAGGTGATAGTAGAAGGAAGAAAAATAAAGTATAAAGATTTTCTTATGATGTGGCGTTGTTTAGCGGAAGAAATAATTAAAATGGATATGCTACTGAAACTAAATGACAGCCGTGAGCAATAAGGGATGAAGATAAATGCAAAGAAGATAAGTGCAAAGAAGATAAAGACTATATTTATCACAAGAAAAATAAAAAGATAAACGTCCGAAATCGAAATGAGGCAGTAGAAGAAGTGGACAGCTTCAAATATTTGGCGTGTACTACTATAAGTACCGTTAAAATTAGCTGCTGTGAGGAAATCAAAATAAGGGTAGCAGGTAGCAATGACGAAATATAGCTTTTAATAGAAAAAGAAACATCTGCGGAACTTTGGAAAAAGAACTAAGGAAGAGACTAGTAATGTGCTTTGTGTGGAATGTGACATTTATGGGGCAGAAATATGGACATCATGACGAAGTGAAGAGAAACACCTAGAAGCATTTGAGATGTTGATATGGAGAAGAATGGAGCGTGTGAAATGAACAAACAGAATAAGAAATGAAGCCGTGTTGGAAAGAGTGGGCGAAGAAGGAATAATGCTGAAACTGATCAGGAAGAGAAAAAGGAATCGGTTGGGTCAGTGGCTATGAAAAAACTACTTACTGAAGGATGAGTTGGAAGGAATGGTGAACGGGAGAAAATTTCTGGACAGAAGAAGATATCAGATGATAGACAACGTTAAGAGATATGTAGCGTATGCAGAGACTAAGAGGAAGGTGGAAAATAAGGAAGATTGTAGAATGCTGAATTTGCAGTGAAAGACCTGCTCTTGGATAGAAAAGTAATGAATAATACCGACATCTGTGCATCTGCTGGTACTGAATAGATCTTGTTCGTATTCAATATCTAAAATTAAATTGATCCAGGAATTATGCACATGAAGTTTTCCTTTATTAGTACGGTAATCATTTTTACTATTTATTTGAGAAACTAACAAAACAAAATGTAATTTACTCCAAACCGACTTTTTAAAATGATTTTACTTAATATATGAGAAGTTGTAGGCACTATCCTTCAAAGAAATTTTGTAGACTAACTTGATTATTATTGTTTATATAACTATATTTTCAGTAAACAACTTAAAAAAAAACAAATGGGTTTAAACGTACGAAATGCTTCCCTAAATTAGCATAACTGTATGTATTACAGGAATACATAAAGCAAGAATGTTTTTCTTTTAGAAAAAGAAAAAAACCTACAGAATTCTACCATTTGTAGAACAGTTCAGACAAACATTTTTGGGCTTAAGGATATCTATACGAATTAATATCAGAAACTAATATAGTAACGTTTGCCATTACGGAAAATGATCAAAATAATCTATTTTTGGTGAAGGTTACTTATGTCTCGACCACTATAGGGGACATAGGCCAGTTTTACACTAATACTAAACATCTTTAGCATAACTACCGAATTTAAAAACAAAAAAATCATGTTAGAAGATTGTATTTGTGTATTTTCTCTGAAACTTTCCATATATTTGTAGGCAGTCTTTTACATCAGATTGCCGAAAATTGGTTTAAGCCCCACATTGGCAGTGATAAAAGTGTGAAATATTCGTTCAGTGGCCGGTGGATACTCTACCGTGACCCTATTTTTTGTGAACATTTCAGAAGTATCAAATGTTCTCTGAGTACCTAACTATATTCCCTTTTCACTACAAATAACTAGAATTCTAAAAGGAATATTTTAAGAGAATTGGGTAATTGTGAATTACAGGAACGCCACTTCTTACCTTTTTCAAAATCGCTGAAATAAACTATAAAATTAAAGTATTAAAAAGAAATCGTGTTAGAAGATTGAATTTGTGTATTTTTGGTCCAGGGAGCATCCGCTTTTTGGTGCAAAGATAACTCGTTTGGCGTGTTTCTTAATTGAAATTATGAAATGGCGTTCCTATGCTTCACATTTAATGAGATTTGTTGCGAACAGTGCTTTACTATACTTTTAAATAGGTTTATGTCCAAAAGGAGAAAATTATAGCATGCCTTTTTACTACAGATCTATTATTTGGTATTTAACAGTAAGATAATCTGAGAATCTTATTGCAAACCACAAATATATTTTCAAAGTTTAATCAATTTTAAACGCAGATTTTCTAAATAGCAAAATTGTATATTTTGTTAATTGTTTCATGAAAATATCTCCAAATTATTTATTATTGTAGACCTAATTAAACATCACTTAATTTTCTTAATTATAAAATATCTCTTTTGTGTCCAATGAAATAAAACGAAACTTCATGCCTTTATTTAGGTGAAAATTATTGCTATTTTGTGTATGTGCTTGCGTTTACAGTATGTGTGTACTATATGTATTGTGTGCTTACGTATTAATTTTTAATGGTAGTTCAAAGCCGTACAACAACACTGATTCTTAAATATCCAAACATAAATAAGCATTCTTACTTACCAGTACTGGTACAGTAGGTTATAATGAAAAGGCTATTCTTTAAACTTCTTGAATGAATTAGGTAATATGAATGATGACTTTGTAATTAATTATATCAACGCAAATTCAATCCAATATGCTAGAAATGTAGAAACATTATTGCTATGGAAACCAACAATGCTATACGTTAACGTCATTCACTGAAAATATAAATTAACAATTGAATGAATTAATATTAATATTAATTAATAATATTAATATTAATTAATTATGAATTAATAGTACAATTGAATTAAGCATAGGTAGTTTTATATACGGCATCGTGCAATACACAGTCATACGAAATGGTACATAAGTACTTCCTTAGTATACATATTATGCTATACCAAAAACCCATTATCTTTTATGATTGTTGTAAATGAATTGTCAACTACTAACATAAATTGTGTGTAGCCTATATGAAAAATGAGGTTTATAAGTTTACGTAACCCAAATAAAGAGCTGTGATACGAACTTCGTTACGGCTTGAAATAATGTGATTGAAATGTACGAATGTGCTGATTCTGAAAGGAAACGAGAATGCAGCACTGAAGAAATGTTCTAATTTTTTACTAGAGCACAGTACAACTGTCCAAAGTCATGGTTTCTTTGTATCAAGAAACAATTTCTTGTTGTGTTGAGCGAAAAAATGTAAAAAGTAGTCTCTACTAGACAATACTTCTGCAATGGAGAGACTAGCCTAGTAGAGTTGCATTAATTAACTAGCTTATTATTTTCAAATTATGCTACTTTATCTACGACCACAGTTCATAAGTGCATTGACAATTACAGTAGTAATGGCATATAAGCAGTCGTGGACAGCCGACAAGGGATGGTCCTTCAGCTTGGGGGTTGGACGAAGGGCTAACAACCCATCACCGTAAAAACAGCTTGTTTCGAAACCAAACAATAAGCCTTGGAATGGGACTGATTTTTCGGAACGACCACAGCTAAGGAATAAGGGTATGAGATTTGGTACGTGGAACGTCACTAGTCTTTATAGAACAGGAGGAGTAACATTAGTAGCAAAAGAACTAGCTAGATATAGAATAGACTTCGTAGGAGTACAAGAGGTTAGGTTAGATGGGAATAGCATATCACAAATAGGAGATTACTTGTATTTTGGGGCAGGAAACGAAAATCACCAATTAGGAAGAGAATTCTTTGTTCATAAAAGAAAAAAATCAGCAGTAAAAAAGGTCGAATTTATCAGTAACAGGTTATTGTACGAGGCGTGTTCTTAAAGTAAGTTCCAAAAGGGTGTAGAAAGTAAACGGGAAAATATTTACAAACCATTTTTGTAGCATTGTATTCCCCACACTTCAATTACTTCTCACCATGATCTCCACCATTATTGAGGCATTTATCGATTCGTGGCACAAGTCTTTCTATCCCCACATTGTTGAATTCGCCCGCCTGCGAACCACTCGGCAACATTTGTGGAAAATTCAAGGAAAGCGAAGAAATTGTGAACCTCCTGTCCTCATGAATTTTTTCATCGACAGCACGCACCAAATCGTCATTGATCAAAGATGGCCGACCGGTATGCTGCTCGTCATGCACAGAGACGCGGCCCTCGTTGAACTTCCTAACCCATCTCCTGACCATTCCATCACTAATGGCATCATCACCATACACCTCACAAAGTTGACGATGAATGTCACTGGTTTGATGTTTCTCGCATTCAAGAAACGGATAACAGACCGCATCTCACAGTCGGCAGGGTGCTCGAGCACTTTAAACATTTCAACTGATCATAACTAACCACACACACGAACTGAAGCTCTGAAACTGCATACACAGCTTGCCTGAGGACTGAAGAAGAAAACACGCATGCGCAAAATAACGATTGCAACAATGCGACAGCTATAATTGAAAATGGAACTTACTTTAAGAACATGCCTCGTATTTAGTACTTAAGGGTAGTATCGTAGTTATAAATGCTCACGCCCCAACAGAAGGGAAAGACCAGCTTCTTGTCTATGCTGATGATTTGAATATGTTAGGAGAAAATCCACAAATGATTAGGGAATGTACGGAAATTCTACTTGAGGCAAGTAAAGCGATAGGTTTGGAAGTAAATCCCGAAAAGACAAAGTAACTTATATCATTATGTTTCGTGACCAGAATATTATACGAAATGGAACTATAAAAATTGGAAACTTATCTTTTGAAGAGGTGGACAAATTCAAATATCTTGGAGCAACAGTAACAAATATAAATTACACTCGGGAGGAAATTAAATGCAGAATAAATATGGGAAATACGTGTTATTATTCTGCTGAGAAGGTTTTGTCATCTAGTCTGCTGTTAAAAATTCTGAAAGTTAGAATTCATAAAACAGTTTTATTACCGGTCGTTCTGTATGGTTGTGAAACTTGGACTCTAACTTTGAGAGAGAAACAGAGGTTAAGGGTGTTTGAGAATAAGGTTCTTAAGAAAATATTTGTGGGTAAGAGGGATGAAGTTACAGGAGAATGGAGAAAGTTACATAACGCAGAACTGCACGCATTGTATTCTTCACCTGAAATAATTAGAAATATTAAATCCAGACGTTTGAGATGAGCAGGCATATAGCACGTATGGGCGAATCCAGAAATGCATATAGAGTGTTAGTTGGGAGGCCGGAGGGAATAAGACCTTTGGGAAAGCCGAGACATAGATGGGAGGATAATATTAAAATGGATTTGAGGGAGGTGAGGATATAATGGTAGAGACTGGATTAGTTTTGCTCAGGATAGGGACCGATGGCGGGCTTATGTGAGGGTGGCAATGAACCTCCGGGTTCCTTAGAAGCCATTTGTAAGTAATTATGGCATATACATGGTAGGTAAATAGGTAATTATTATTTTTCATAAAATTATTGCTGATGGATGATAACAAATTGTAACAAATAACAATAAGCAGTGGTATAGCATCAGAAGCACAAGATAGGTAGTGTCTATCTGTTTCGGAAATTAATCAATTTAAATTATATTTCTTTTAATTTTGGGACCAGTACCGATATCATCCATGAAAGCTGAAGGAGCCACTTCGCGAATTAAATCTAGTCTTTTGTATATCCATCGACTGGGGTATTCCTGCCTTAAGTGTTACCCAGTGTAATGTCCAAGGTAATTATGTAACTTTTTTCAGAAAATAAGCATATTAAATATAATTTACACTAAAGCATATTATTTAAATATCTATTTATTTTATTTAATGCCCAGACATTTGATAAACGATCACTCATCTGAGATTTAGCTGTTTGTAAAGATACCAACCCTTCTCATCACATTTTTGGTTTTCCACGTGAAGACGAGGATAGATCCAATCTACTGAACATTGTGATTTCTGTTCACCATTACCAGCAATGGAAATGTTCTAATCTACAGCTTTTCTAAACAATCCACGTGTTCTTCCTCTCGTCTCTGATATAGAAGAAACTCAACAATGAACTAACGAAATTACTATTTTTAATGCGTTGTCGAATGGATGGGTATTAATGAAATTGTAAGTTAACGGATTAATTGAGATTCTGATTTATTCTCATGTATTATATATACACTGTGTCCTGTAGAATCACTACCACAAAGAAATATAAATATCTCGTCACTCAATGAGTTTAGAAATGTTTCTCATCTTGTCTTACGTAGAAACTCTCCAAGTTTGGTAACAATGAAAATTATAACTCTAGTGCGCATGCGCGGGGTATGACAACATATAGAGTTAAATGGCGGAATTCACGGTACAGCAGAAAGTGAAATGTTATTGATTAGTCGAATTGAAGTTCCCAATTGAATCGGGGAATACTAAAACGTTCTAAGTCATCCAACCTTGTTTTTTGGAAAACTAAAGAAAACTGTTTCTTTACTTTCAGGGTTTGTTTTAAAATATGAAAAAAATACATTTTAATATATGACCTAAACTTGAGCTAAATCATGACCAAAATATTTTTTTTTCCTTCTATTAAGCTAAAAAAAAATCAAATTACGGTGTCTGACTTAGAACCTTTTAGTTTACTTTCAAGAAAATGAATAAGAAATTGAAAAATTGTTAATGGAATATTTATTTTGTATAAACACTTTTGTGTACGAACAAAAGTGTCAACTAAAACTCACATTTTAACAAAATGTACGAGAAAAAATTTAAAGTTAGTGTTGTGACTTAGAACCTTTTAGTTTACTTTTAGGAAAATGAGTAGGAAATTGAAAAATTGTTAATGGAATATTTATATTGTCTAAACTATTTTGTGTACAAACAATAGTGTTAACTAAAACTCACATTTTAACAAGATGTACTGGATAGAAACGTATTTTAGGTCAGATTTTATTATTTTAATCAACTTCCTGCTCCTCCGCGTCGCTATCCACGCCTCCAGTGGGCCAGTTTAACAACTCTTCATAAAAGCCCATGTACTCTGTAGGTACATACGGCAATAGTGATCTAATGTCTTGTAATTTTTGTGGTTTTATATGTACTTTACCTGTCTCGTACGCTAATCGCACTGGAAAAGATGTTGAGCGTAAGCTTGTACGTGTTTACCAGTAACCCGTCTTGTGACTTTAACAGCTGTGTCACCACCATAAGTACAATGCATTACAGAGCTTATACCAAATTGCACTTTGTCTTTTTTCTGTATCTGTCGCCCTCTTGTTTCCTCGGATAAACACGCCTTCTTGTAAAACTCTTGCCACCAGTCTTTACAATTTTTAATGTCACATATTTCAACTTCTACTACTGTATGTAAACTTTCTAGATAAATTTGAAGTTATGACAATTTTGGTCAAATGATGCATGCTGTAAAATCTGTCATGTTTTCTCATGGACCTTTTGACAATTGCGAAGTCCCTATCGCAGGGCAAAACAGAATGCCCTCTGATAGGATAGAATTGTTCAATTTTCTCCAATCTCCCCGAATCTGTGAAGGCCAAAAATACACTATTAAGAGCGTGGCTTTTATTCTGGCCTCCACAGTTGTCAGAGTAAACATGAACTTCTTTTCTATCATTTAGGACAGAGCTAAGGTATTCGAAAACGAAAGAACACACCTCATTAGGGTCTTTTTTTGCGATGCCTTCATGGTAAATGTACAAAGTTGCATGGTTTTTCTTGACTTCACATGAATGCAGAATGAGTTGACATTTAGCTGTCTCAGATAAAAAGTGCCTTGTACAGGGATAACTGTCAACGACATGTTCTGCATATAATCGAATGCAATGGCAAGAACATGATGTTGATCTTTAGATTTGTCAGGACATACCTCAGACTGAATCCGTGAATAAAACTTTTTTGATTGATTAATTCTCCTTCTATTTTCTTCATCCATTTTCAATCTCTTACTAACACTGAAATATTACAAAACAAACTCAGTTGTCACTGTTTCATTTTACCGGGAGAACAGTCTAGCCAATACAAACGAAAAGGTTCTGAGTCAGTCTGGCCAATGGACACAAAATGGTTCTGCGTCACTGACTTAGAACGTTTTTGTTTTCACTACGCAATACAGAACTCTTATATCACCATACAAAGAGACTTGACTTAGAACAATTTTTACATACATAGTTGTGTTTACCTTCAAAGAATGATTTCCCGCCATTAAATTAATTTCGTAAAAATAGTGACTTAGAACGTTTTAGTATCCCCCAATTCAATTGCAGTGCAAAGACGATTTAGGCAGGAATATGGTGCAAATGCTCCAGAGCGTCATACCATTGCGAAATGGTATAATCAGCTGTTGGAAACAGGCTCTGTGTTAAGGAAGAAGGGAAGCGGAAAAAAGCAGTGTCCGCAGCTGAAGTTGAAGATATTAGGCAAACATTTCAGCGCAACCCAAGGAAATCAATTCGACGGGCCAGTTCAGAGCTGGGTATTCCGAAGTCAATTGTTCACAACATTGCTCATAAAAGATTGCGACATAGAGAATACAAAATTTAACTTGTGCAAAAGCTGCAGCTTGTGCTTCCGTCACACCTGTAATGCTGCGGAACACATGGAGAGAGATAGAATATCGTCTTGATATTGCCACCAGAGGCGCACATGTGATCTATTGAAACATGGTGAGATTTTCTAACATAAAATCTAATTCCGGTTATTCTGTCACTTTCAGCTTAGGAGATGTTCAGGTTTTTTGTGGTAGTGATTCTACGGGACACACTGTATATAAAAGAATATGACCAACGTCTTTTCTGCTTACGGTCAAGGCAGTGTTTATAACAATAACGCTATAGGATATTGCAATACAAGAATGGTTAAGTGCATTATAACAGAAACGAGGAAACTAACTAGAAAGGAAGACAACGTCTTCAAAAAACTGAAAGGAAATTTAAGACATAACTTACTTGGGGCTGATGTTCTGCTGATATTATTCATAATACTATTCAGACGGGTGCTGATGCAATTCCTAGTGCTACTGAAGGCATCGTTTCTAAAATGTATTCTTGTTTTTATTTGTATACCGTTAGGGTTAAAATCCTTAAAGAATTTTGCAAATTTATACACCAGGGGTACAAACAAGTTTTAGGGTACAGCAAAACAGATAGTCTGCCTTAATTCCTGTGATCGGACGTCTTCTGACTGTGTTTGTTTCTATGAAATCATATTTCGAATCTCAAAATAGATGTCCATTTTTCATCAAAACATTCTTTGAAAGTCCTTTGTGGTTGTACTTTCTTCACAACCAAGCGTCATATATTACTTTGAAATTCTAAGAATAGAGTGTCAAACAATTACAGTTTTCGAGGTCATTTCTGTTTTAAATTATTTAAAAGCTAATTTAGTTTACAAATATGAAGATTATTTCATTATATTAGCTGTCAGATCAATTGTTGACAAATTGGAAAAGGAGGGTTTGTCATCAGAGATTATGAAATTTGGACAGTAGTTCATACATTTTGTCAAAATGCAACTGAATATTTAAACAAATGAATTGTGTCCCTTGAGAGTTTACGGGAACTTCCCAATAAAAATTACCTTATTTCTTATTCTGAAATGTTTGTAAAGCAAAGTACTTCGATATAGCCAGGGCTGGGCAAAATACTGACATCCAAGTATTTCAAATACAAATACAAAATACTTCAAAGAATAGTATTTGATATACAAATACAAAATACTTTTAAAAAATTAACCAAAATACATTTGTATTTCAAATATCCGATACAATATATAAAGAAATAAGAATATTACCGAAAATCTAAAATATTATATTAACATTAAAATTATTTTTATGTCGAAGTTTTATATAAACACTGTAACTGAACATTCTTCCTTTTCCCAGTCAACAATGAAATTGTTCTACATATGAATAATTACTGCTCCCTATCAAAAAAACCATTTTCTCAAAAAGTTCATCAGGTAACTATCACCACGGCATGGCGCGTCCTCAGGTTGCGGATAGAGACGGCCCCCAGATATGGAGGGTAGCTGCGAATATATTGAATAAGCAGTCGTGGACAGCCTCCAGCTTGGGGGTTGGGCGAAGGACTAACAACCCATCACCGTAAAAAAAACAGCTTGTTACGAATCCCTACAATAAGCCTCGGAATAGGACTGATTTTCTGGCACGACCACAGCAAAGAAATAAGGTTTTGAGATTTGGCACTTGGAACGTAACTAGTCTTTATAGAACAGGAGGGGTAACATTAGTAGCAAAAGAACTAGCTAGATATAGAATAGACTTCGTGGGAGTACAAGAGGTTAGGTTAGATGGGAATGGCATATCACAAATAGGAGATTACTTATTGTATTATGGGGAAGGAAACAATAATCACCAATTAGGAACAGGATTCTTTGTTCATAAAAGAATAAAATCAGCAGTAAAAAAGGTCGAATTTATCAGTGACAGGTTATCATATTTAGTACTTAAGGGTATATGGTGTGATATCATAGTTATAAATGCTCACGCCTCTACAGAAGAGAAAGACGACCATATAAAGGATAGCTTTTATGAGGAATTGGAACATACTTTTGATCAGTTACCTAGATATCACATGAAAATTTTATTGGGAGATTTGAACGCTAAGTAGGACGGGAGGATAGTTTTAGACCAACTATTGGAAACGAGAGCCTACACATAACTTGTAGTGACAATCGAGTTAGATTAGTCAACTTTGCCACATCGAAAAATTAATTGTCAAAAGTACAACATTCCCCCACAAGGATATACATAAATATACTTGGACTTCTCCAGATGGATTGAGACACAACCAAATAGATCACATCTTGATAGATAAACGGAGACATACTAGTATAGTAAATATTCGAACTTTCAGGGGTGCAGACTGTAATTCTGACCATCATTTGGTAATTGGAGAATTAAGAGAATGATTATCAGTAGCCAAGCGAGTAGAGCAACAAGTTAATATTACTAAATTCAATACTTTGAAGTTAAAGGATGAGGAAGCTAAGCAAAATTATCAGGTCGAAATTTCGAATAGGTTTGCCACTTTAGAATGTTCCGACGAAGTTGAGAAAGAATTAGATGTTAATAGCGTGTGGGAAAATATCAGAGATAGTATCAAAATTACAGCTGAGCAGAGCATAGGTTATTAAGAAACTAAGAAAAAGAAACCGTGGTTTGATGAAGATTGTTGCATGGGAGTAGAAAGAAGGAAACAGGCAAAATTGAAATTCTTACAAGATCCAGTTGAGGAGAAGAGAGATAATTATTTCAATGAAAGACGGGAAGCAAGTCGTACACTTAGGAATAAAAAGAGAGGTTACTTGAAGGAAAAACTGAATGAGGTAGAAACAAATAGTAAGAATAAAAACATTCGAGATTTATATAAGGGTATAAAGGAATTTAAAAACGGATATCAGCCAAGGGTAAACGTGATCAAGGATGAGAATGGTGACTTGCTTGCAGACTCTCCATCAATCCTAAACAGATGGAAAAACTATTTTGCGCAACTACTAAATGTACATAGGCCAAATAGAAATGATCGGGACGAAATTGAAATACAAACTGCTGAGCCATTTATACCCGAACCCACGCTTTCAGAAGTCGAAATTGCGATAGAAAATCTGAAAAAGTACAAGTCTCCAGGTATCGATCAAATTCTAGCAGAATTAATACAAGAGGGTGGAAGTGCATTATACAGCGAAATATGAACTTGTACTTGCTATTTGGGAAAAGCAAAATGGTACCAGAACAATGGAAGGAGTCCAGAATTGTACCTATTTTTAAAAAGGGGGACAAAACCAACTGCGGTAACTTTCGAGGAATATCACTTTTGCTGACATCGTACAAAATTTTGTACAATATTCTTTTGAGAAGATTAACTCCGTACGTAGATGAAATTATTGTGGATCATCAGTGCGGTTTTAGGCGTAATAGATCGACTATTGATCAGATTTTTTGTATTCGACAGATAATGGAGAAAAAATGGGACTATAAGGCTACAGTACATCAGTTACTCATAGATTTCAAAAAGGCATATGACTCGGTTAAGAGGGAAGAAGTATATGATATTCTTATTGAATTTGGTATTCCCAAGAAACTAGTTCGATTAATTAAAACGTGTCTCAGTGAAACATACAGCAGAGACCGTATAGGTCAGTTTC
This sequence comes from Periplaneta americana, assembly GCF_040183065.1. Taxonomy (NCBI): domain Eukaryota; kingdom Metazoa; phylum Arthropoda; class Insecta; order Blattodea; family Blattidae; genus Periplaneta; species Periplaneta americana. The sequence continues at coordinate 142,980,864 of NC_091132.1, forward strand.
TATCTGATGCTTTTCCAATTCACTGCGGGCTAAAGCAGGGAGATGCACTATCACCTTTACTTTTTAACTTCGCTTTAGAATATGCCATTAGGAAAGTCCAGGATAACAGGCAGGGTTTGGAATTGAACGGGTTACATCATCTTCTTGTCTATGCGGATGACGTGAATATGTTAGGAGAAAAACCAAAAACTATTAGGGAAAACACGGAAATTTTACTTGAAGCAAGTAAAGCGATCGGTTTGGAAGTAAATCCCGAAAAGATAAAGTATATGATTATGTCTCGTGACCAGAATATTGTACGAAATGGAAATATAAAAATTGGAGATTTATCCTTCGAAGGAGTGGAAAAATTCAAATATCTTGGAGTAACAGTAAAAATATAAATGACACTCGAGAAGAAATTAAACACAGAATAAATATGGGAAATGCGTGTTATTATTCGGTTGAGAATCTTTTATCATCCAGTCTGCTGTCAAAAAATCTGAAAGTTAGAATTTATAAAACAGTTATATTACCGGTTGTTCTGTATGGTTGTGAAACTTGGACTCTCACTCTGAGAGAGGAACATAGGTTAAGGGTGTTTGAGAATAAGGTGCTTAGGAAAATATTTGGGACTAAGAGGGATGCAGTTACAAGAGAATGGAGAAAGTTACACAACGCAGAACTGCACGCATTGTATTCTTCACCTGACATAATTAGGAACATTAAATCCAGACGTTTGAGATGGGCAGGGCATGTAGCACGTATGGGCGAATCCAGAAATGCATATAGAGTGTTAGTTGGGAGACCGGAGGGAAAAAGACCTTTAGGGAGGCCGAGACGTAGATGGGAGGATAATATTAAAATGGATTTGAGGGAAGTAGGATTTGATGATAGAGACTGGATTAATCTTGCACAGGATAGGGACCGATGGCGGGCTTGTGTGAGGGCGGCAATGAACCTTCGGGTTCCTTAAAAGCCATTTGTAAGTAAATAAGTTCATCAGGTAAGGATCCCCTTGCTGGTGAATGAATAAATCCTGCAAAACAAAACAGTCTTTCTACAGGAGCAGAGGAACACAAACTTGTATTATACTTTATAAGAGCTTGTTTCACTGTTGGGTAATTCTCTACAGAGCACAGGGTTGTCTCTTTTGCATTGAAGAATTGTATGATCTCATACTCCGCAGTAGACAAGTTCTTTTCCTTTTTGTTTTTCAAAATCTGTTGTACTTGAGTTGAAAACATAAAAATTGTTTTCATCGTCTTCATCGTCTGAACTGACCAAAGGTGTAGAGAGAACTGCTCAGCTGATTTCACACGCATATTCTGTATTCTCTTCTTATCATTTGGTGAGGCAGTGTTAGGTAGCTATCTCATCTTAAATGATGGGTGGAAACAAGCTGCCATAATAGCTCAATTTGCTTCTAGGGTCAGATCAAACATTGTTTTAAATCATGAAAGGAACTCACTAGGATTGGAGTTACTTGGCATAGATGCCGTAGATTACTAGATAACATAATATGTAATCTGTTCTTGAGGGAAATTAATGTGGATAGAAGTTGACCGTAATAGCACGTCTTCTCATTTTTCATTAAATCAAGGGCTACGGCAATGGGTTTCAGAACAGCACGCTATTCTTCTCAAACTCAACATCTTTGAAGGTTGGCAATCTCAGTTTTTCACATAAATATCATGTTTGAATTTCAATATTTGAGAGATTGAGCCATAAAGAGAATTCCATCGAGTTGGGCAAGGAAACTTTAATGAATATTTCAAGACATCTGATATAATTTCTGAGGATTTGGGTCTCCTAGACGCATTCTATAATTCTGAACACTTAGTAAGTGTTGGGCGATGGATCCTTAATGCTGTTGGAGATTTCTTTATGGAATTAAGGAAATCAGTTGTGGCAAGAAAACTAAGTGTATGGCTAGTACATCTGAAATGGGTAGGAAATAAGACAAAAGTTCATTCTTCAAATCCAAATCCAAAACTTGAAGGACAAGAAGAAGAAGAAAGTATTTTGAGTATTTCAAATACAAAATACATCAATTTTATGTATTTAAATACAAAATACAAAATACTTTCTAAAATCGTTGCAAATCACAAAATACAAAATATAGACGTATTTCAAATACGTATTTCTAATACATGTATTTCAAATACTGTCCAGCTCTGGATATAGCTTATATTCTCCCAGTCCACAACACTACTCTCATCTTCGCACAGGAAGCAAATTGTGATGGCAGGATGGAAAGCCGATGTAGATGACCAGCCAGAAGATCATGACCAGTGAGGATATGGAACGTTGCAACTGATTCCTTGCGCGGCTGATTTGGGATAGCTTCGGATGTCAGTGGTGAACGTCACTTATTTCTTTCGCAGACAGTTTTGTGATGATGAAGAGTTTCTTCTTTGAATTGTCTCTTGATGTAGAGTTTAGCCGAGTTGGATTAGATATTACTATTTGAGTTCCATTTTTTGCCAAGACATCAGCTGTTTCATTTCCAGGAATATCACAATGCGAAGAAATCCACTGAAAGCATATTTGCTTATGGTGATAGTGCAGTTCTCGTAAGAGGCTGCGGTTAACTGCTACTTTTGAATCGAGGGATTGGGTTGAGGCTATCGCTTTTGAGTCGCTCAAGAGAACTGCATTTTTAAAAGATGTTTAGTCTCAAAATTAACTGTACTAAGGCCAATCGTAAAGATTTTATTTCTCCATCGAAGTTTGTATGGATGTGATAGAAGCTGAACAGACTACTGTGGACTCCTACTCCTAAAGTTACTCACGTCGACAGAAAATCTCAAGTTGCATGTGTACCCTGGATGGTGCTAAATAAGTAACAATAGTGGTCCATGAATGGTATCATTTAAATATTAATTACAGAAACTGACGATTTACGCCAAGTTTTCTATATCGATTTTCTTGATGAAATATAGTCTAGCAATACATTCTAAAACAATTTAAATCTCGTATGTGAAAGTAACAAAATAAATATGTGACTCAGTGAAATTCGTCCCTGCATTCAACATCAAAGATGTGAGTAATTACTATTATTATTATTATTATTATTATTATTATTATTATTATTACTGGCTTTTAAGGAACCCGGAGGTTCATTGCCGCCCTCACATAAGCCCGCCATTGTTCCCTATCCTGAGCAAGATTAATCCATTCTCTATCATCATATCCCACCTCCCTCAATTCCATTTTAATATTATCCTCCCATCTACGTCTCAGCCTCCCTAAATGTCTTTTTCCCTCCGGCGTCCCAACTAACACTCTATATGCATTTATGGATTCACCCATACGTGCTAGATGCCCTGCCCATCTCAAACGTCTGGATTTAATGTTCCTAATTATGTCAAGTGAAGAATACACTGTGTGCAGTTCTGCGATGTGTAACTTTCTCCATTCTCCTGTAACTTCATCCCGCTTAGCCCCAAATATTTTCCTAAGCACCTTATTCTCAAACACCCTTAACCTATGTTCCTCTCTCAAAGTGAGAGTCCAAGTTTCACAACCATACAGAACATCCGGTAATATAACTGTTTTATAAATTCTAACTTTCAGATTTTTTGACAGCAGACTGGATGATAAAAGTTTCTCAGCCGAATAATAACAGGCGTTTCCCATATTTATTCTGCGTTTAATTTCCTCCTGAGTATCATTTATATTTGTTACTGTTGCTTCAAGATATTTTAATTTTTCCACCTCTTCGAAGGAAAAATCTCCAATTATTATAGTTCCATTTCGTATAATATTCTGATCACGAGACATAATCATATACTTTGTCTTTTCGGGATTTACTTCCAAGCCGATCGCTTTACTTGCTTCCAGTAAAATTTCCGTGTTTTCCCTAATCGTTTTTGGTTTTTCTCCTAACATATTCACGTCATCCGCACAGACAAGCAACCGATGTAACCCGTTCAATTCCAAATCCTCTCTGTTATCCTCGACTTTCCTACTATTATCATTACTTACTTACTTACAAATGACTTTTCAAGGAACCCGCAGGTTCATTGCTGCCCTCACATAAGCCCGCCATCGGTCCCTATCCTGTGCAAGATTAAGCCAGTCTCTATCAACATATCCCTCAAATCCACTTTAATATTATCTTCCCATCTACATCTCGGCCTCCCCAAAGGTCTTTTTCCCTCCGGTCTCACAACTAACATTCTATATGACCATTATTATTATTATTATTATTATTATTATTATTATTATTGCGATTACAATTATTTTTTATTTTTCACTCAAGGGACCCAATTATTACTTTTGTCGGGGGGGCCCAACATATTCGTAATTCGTTACTGGTTCCAACATCAGGATACTAGAGTACCAGACTAAATAACTGAACCTTACTTATAATGGGCGATTAAGCCCAAATACACAGAATAAAATTAGTATCTTTCTTCTAAATACAGTCAAAATGAAAGCTTAAAATTCCATGTTCTGTATTGAAAGAACTGCTAGCTTAATGCCACTTTTTGCAAGACGAAAATTCGCAATGGAGAAATGCGTGGTGACAGTGACGTCATGGCAACAATTTGCCACGTAATGCTTTCTTGCGCTCTTACGTAACTAATGGCCCGATTTGAGCATTAGTGCTTACCAGCACGCGAAGACCTTCGTCATTGTCACCTCGATGAAATACAGCAAAGCGTCATTTTTCAGTGGATTAGCGTCATAGAGTACTTGTCGCGTTTTTTGCCTCTCAGTGATTTCTTGTTATATTCTCAACAACTATTCCTCTTCCTTCTCGCATAAGAATGCAAATCTCTCCGCTAATGACTTTATCGGCAAGTTAGTACATTAGTAATCAACCAACCATTACTTGTAGGTCTAAATTTTTAGTAGGTTTCCGTGGTATGCCGGCATTCTTGTACCTACTGTTCGAAACAAAGATTTACAAGTCGTGAATTCTATTTAAAAGTCATGTTATACCGAAAAACAATAATAGCATTAAAGTGTAAGATAATGGCGGGCATTCTTGCGGCATTGCCGCAGTGATGTCAGACCTCAGAGAAGCATCAAACTTACCCCCTACCTTCCCCTTCCCCCACTCCATGAAAATACTGCGCGTGTACGTGGCGGATTATAGTGGATTGCTGTACTTCGGAGCTTCATTAGTGATACAATGTCTTTCGCAGAATCATATGAATCGAGAGGATATCACACTTACAAGAAAGGCGGTTCTTTCAGTTCTTATGTTTACGATCAGTTACAAATATTCAGGACGCGAACTTAAATATGTACATTCTTAAAATAGATCACCTGTTATACGAGTTCAAATAACACAGATTCAGTGATTTTCAAAGGATGGAGAAAGATTTCAATATTTTTGCCACTCCTTTTCATGTTTTAATTGAAAATGTTATCCCAGAACTGCAATTAGAGGTACTGGATTTGCAGAATGATGGCTTCTTGAAAGCAGAATATGAAGGTCTCCTGGAGGCTAAAATTTTTTAAAAGATGTCCAGTACTACATATCCACTGCTTAGGCAGTGGACAATAGTTATATTCGAGAACCATAGTTATGGGAAATGACGGTATGTATTCATCAACCTACCAGTGCGAACAGCTGTTTTCTAAAATGAAATTTATAAAATCCAGTCACAGTTCCAGCTTAAGCGATGCTCATCTCCTTGCGCAACTGAAAATAGCATGCACAGATATAAATCCCAATTTCAAAGAAATTGCTTTGAAAAATGGTTAATTAAATATCACGTGAATGGACTATTCTAATTACATATGGTAGGTAGGAGTGTAGTGGCGCAACTGTCTGTAAATCCGTCACTGCACTGTAGAGTGCAACCCCTCCCACAGTATGTAGTTGCCATTTAAATCCTGTCTTGTGAGTTGCGTTCATTTTGCCCACCACTGCTGTAAGACATACAAATTAGTAGTCCGTGGTGCAACAACTCATGAAGGACCGAGGCCTACCAACCTGCTGGCATCCAGCGTTGAACGATCATACAATCAGTACGGAATGGAATGGAATTTACCGGAGGAGAGCACTATGGCTGAGCACTGCGACCTCTCACGATGTATTGTGCTAACCCTCTGGCTAGGCGCATTCCAAACCCACACCGGCTGACTACACCAAGTTTCGCTGCGTATCCAGTTTTCAAGCAGGAAGCCACCTCTCGTCCCTAGACCAGCCCCCTCCGTGCGTCGTCATCTGGCGATCGGGGAATGCTATGGAATAATGACGAAATTGAGAAATGATAACATAATGATATACATGCCTAATATGGGGAAAAACGGGAGATTCCCGAGAAAAATCTCAACTGCGACCCTGTTTGCCACAAGTGTCACTATGGATTTTTCAATGAAAAATCCTAGACCTGACCGGGAATCGAACCCGGGCCGCCTGCGTGACAGACTGGAGGCCTGACCACTCAGATAAATCAGGGGTTCAGTCAGTACGGAGGTATCACATGATAAGCAAGATGATCTCCCTATCCGTTAGGCCTATAGCTAGTTTTCGCTATGTAGGAAAGCGGATCGCCGCGTCGAGAGAGACAGTGATATATTTTGCGAGGTTGCAACATCTGAAGCACACTCGAGTGACAACTGTTTGCTGTGGTCACAGGTGGAGAAAGGGGAAACGGGAGTACCGGACAAGATGGGCCGAAGCTTGTGGGGGTGATGAGACAACGATATCGGTTGGGCACCAATTATCGTACGACGCTCTCCGGTGACGTCCCTCTGACGTGTCGTCGAGATGGAGAGGGAGTTATACCTTAAAGGTTGATTTGCATAATACACGTCATTGTTCGTTAACAGACAACCACAATAAGTCACACAGAGTTAGTGTGCACTCAATGTTGGTTGCTTAACGGTTTCAGCCCACTTTGAGGTCTATGGATATAGACGAAAATTGGATCGGAGTCTGGTAGAGTTCCCGGGTAGCTCAGTTGGTAGAGCGTTGGTACGTTTAACCAAAGGTCCCGGGTTCGATGCTTGGCCCGGAACAATTTTTCCCTCGAAATTATTCAAATCAACTTTACAGGAAGTTATACCTGAAAGCTTGATTTGCAGATAAAAAGTGTTGAAATAGGAGAAATTTTATTGAACATCAAACAGGCTTCAGAACAGGACATAATGTGACTACGGCACTTTTCAAAATTAATTGAGGATGTATGTGAAGCTTCGGACAATCGAAAGCTGACGGCACTGACCTTACTACACTTCAGCAAAACTTTTCGCTCTGTTGACATTGAGTTGCTATTACACAGAATAAGAAAGCTATTGCTGTCGGAATATGCAACCGCTCGGTTCGCCCTAGCGATGTGTCATAAGCAACAACTAAATGTTTACTTGGAAAGAATGAATGCTGGTGTCCCGAAGGGTTCGGTGCTAGGGCCTCAGTTATTTACGACTAGTGTAAACGACATACCTGATTATATGAAGAATTACAATTACCATTTCTTTCCGGATGGTAATTTTTTATTTTTAGTAGGTTATTTTACGACGCTTTAATAACATTTTAGGTTACATAGTATCTGAATGAGATGAAGATGATAATGTCCGTGAAATGAGTCCGGGGTCCAGCACCGAAAGTTACCTAGCATTATTTCAAATTGGGTTGAAGGGAAACCCCATAAAAACCTCAGCCAGGTAACTTGTCCCAACCAGGATTCGAACCCGGGCCACATGGTTTCGCGACCAGACGTGCTAACCGTTGCTCCATAGATGTGGATTCTTTCCGGATGATATACAGATATATTGTACTTACATTCATACAAAGAAATATTACACGACGTAGTTACAAAAATTAACGACGACCTTGACTCGCTACTGACATGGACGTGAAATTATGGACTCACACTCTACCCTGAAAAGAAACAAGGAATCATTATGGGACATAATCGTTTGTTGAGCACTGTAGATATGAACACAGTACCCTGTAATATTGGACAATTTTGAAATTCCCTTTACTAGTGAAGCAGTTACAAATCTATGAATTTATATGGACAAAGTCTTACTTGGAATACGCAAATTACGTAGACTTGCAAGAAAATAATTTCATTGACCTATATAATAAGATATAAGATAGTCAGAAGGTCCCTATTGGACAATGATCTCCTATTCAAAATAGGACGGTTTCGTTGATTTCCCACGATGAGTCACTCGATGCATACATTAAATCAAATCAAAAATATCTTACCGCCAACCAGGGTTGCCAAGTTGGTCGATTTCTCGCAATTTAGTTTACATAAAAGGGGCAATCGGCGAGTAATAGAATTGACACGTCACCGAGTCTCCCTTTAGGTTATCTCAAAATCAAAAGGGCGAAATTAAGCTACGTTTTATTTCCTTTTACATGTTCACAATATTGTATTATTCATAGGTTTTCAGATCATTTTATGAAAACGAAAGTAACTGTTCCTCATTGTTGGTAGTATCGTTGCAACATGTTTCGAATTCTCTTGACCTCTACATTCTATGTCTGATATCTTGCATTGTGACTTCATAATGTCATAAATTCGCTAAACACGTTAATATCGTTAGCGGTTAGTTTGTTTTATGTATTTTTATTGCGGAAGTATATTATTGCTCTGCTATAGCCCGGCTATAAACATCTCAAAGTGCTTTTTCATTGGCATAATGGTCCGATAAGCGGGTACAATAAAATAAAATAATTTATATGTGGTTCCGTCAATTGCCTATCTGTATGTCTGTCTCTATGTTTGTTACCTTCTCACGCGATAATGGCTGAACCGATTTATATGAAAATTGGAATATAAATTAAGTTCGTTGTAACTTAGATTTTAGGCTATATGGCATTCAAAATACTTTATTTAAAAGGGGGGTTATAAGGGGGCCTGAATTAAATAAATCGAAATATCTCGCTTATTATTGATTTTTGTGAAAAATGTTACATAACAAACGTTTCTTTAAAAATTATTTCCGATAAGTTTTATTCTTTACAAAATTTTTATAGGACTGATATTTAATGAGATAAATGAGTTTTAAAATTAAAATAACGCCATCTAAGACTGTGCAATGAAATAACAAATGACTTCGTCTATAAGGGGCCTTGGGCAACAACAATCGAAAAAGGGGCCTTGGACAGCAACAATCGAAAGCTATTAAACTATTCCTATGCACAGAAAATTTGATAGGCTTTTTTGTACATTCGTTTTCTGTATTTCTTAAAATAATATTTATGTACACACTCATTTTAACCTCAGAGAATTAATCAACAACGAGAGTGTATTGATTTAGTATACAATAATAGTACGTTAGCTTAGCAATTCATTATTTTATAATTCAAATTTTAACTATGCTCAATTGAATCGTGTTAAAATACATAAAATAGACTATATATGCAATAAATGCAATGCAAAAAAAAATTGGGTAATGAGCCAAGCATATTATGTTGCGCTGTTGTAAAGGTTGTTGCTTCTGAGATTCAAGAGTCCCCACAACAAATTAAAAACTTTCTTATCGGAGTACATCCGTTATCAACGCACTTTTTGTATAATATAATATAATATAATATAATATAATATAATATAATATAATATAATATAATATAATATAATATAATATAATATAATATAATATAATATAATAATAAATATGTAGCCGAAAATTTTCTGGTAATTTTCCCTTTTCCAAAAATAATTGGTGTTAACATGTATAATTATTCATCCTGAGACCAAAAATCACTTTTTTGAAATTTTTGTTTGTATGTCTGTTTGTTACCTTTTCACGCGATAATGGCTGAACGGATTTCGATGAAAATTGAAATATAAGTTAAGTTCGTTGTAATTTAGATTTTAGGCTATATGGCATTCAAAATACTTCATTTAACGGGGCCTGAATTAAATCGAAATATCTCGCTTATTATTGTTTTTTTGTGAAAAATGTTACATAACAAAAGTTTCTTTAAAAATGATTTCCGATAAGTTTTATTCTATGCAAAATTTGGTAGGTCTGATAGACTTTTAAAATAATAATACAATACGTTTTCACCGCCGCCTCAGATTGTAGCGTTGTTGTTCCTGCAGTAATTCCCATGTGCAAAATATAAAATTTTTGAGTAGGAAGAAAAAACACATTTATTAATTCCATGGCAATGGTACATAGGAGATCGTGTATTCTTACATTTTCGAAAGAAAGAAATATAATTACATATCACTGTTTATGCTGTATCACTATTTAAGTTATTTGAAGGGTTCAGAACCATAGTGGGCCAAGACGTAGAAAACAAGGGTTAAAATTAAGTTATTATCATAATTCAATGGAACTATATAGCAAGTAATATAAAGTATACACAATAAAACTAAATGATATGTCAATCTTCATTAAACTATAGTTGCGTGTAATAACAAATAAGAAACATGTTAAAGGAATTGTCATTGCACCAAATGAGTGGTCTCTGGACCAAAATGATCGCAAATTAATTATTTAAATACAATTTCAATTAAGTAACATATTAAACGATTTATACTTCTAACAAACACGAATGTTCCCTGGATCAAACGTCCTATTTTAATTACGTAATTACTTTATATTTATTTCTAACAGGTGCAGCGGAGCGCACGGGTAAGGCTAGTATATAAATAAGTCAAAACATGCCCTAATTATACAAACTCAAAATTGTGATTTCAGGATTTTTCCTCCACACACAAGTGACAGCACGCAATGACGTGAATAGGTTTGGTTAGCGCGTCTGGTACCACTACGCAAGGCAACTGTTTGACTCAGTACAAATACACTATTTAACACAATATCTCACTACATGGAGTAGACATGTTTTTAAGAGGTTAATTATAAAATATATGTTACTTTTAGTATTTTTTACAATTATGCCACATTTACAATCTGTCTACAATAGACAATAGGTAAATATTATAAAAGAATATGACATGAGTGGATATGTTATCCCATGACAACACTCCAAAAGAAAAATAACAATGTTTTAAATAGCTGTAGGAAAAATTGAATGGAAGGTCAAGAGCATTGGTCCTTTTAAGTCTTCTTATTGTTTGACTATTATCCAGCAAATTTAATGCATGATTCGGATGTTGATTTAATCGGTGCAGGTATTTTTTGCTGAACTTAGAGATTTCTTCTTTCGCAGTTGAAATGTTTAGGTCACGATGAATGACATCATTACGTACATACCATGGTGCAGTGACAATGGAACGTAGTTTGTATATTATATTATGTCAGTGTTTTCAATGTGCAGTACCAGTATGTATATGTGTATTTCCAAGATAACTAGATTTGCTGAAGTGTTTATTGCATAACAAAGGACCTGAAGATGCCATTTATGGCGAAAACGCTTGTCCTCACCCTCATCGGGGTCCTATTTTGAGTTTGTATAATTAGGTCGTTTTTTGACTTATTTATATGTTAAATTTAAACAATTGACGAAACCATATGAAGCGTATTGGGGAAAAACGATGAATGTCACATTTCTGTTAAGGAATAGCTAATGATCTAATTGAGTCTATAACTGCAAGATGTATTGCTGTTTCTATAGAAAATAAAGGAGAGGATTACTGTATTCGTGGTCGTAATTCTCTTTTTTATCAGTTTTCATAAGAACAACACTAACTTTCGTAATGATCCATTAAATTACATAATGACATCAACCTTAACCGAATTGTGAGATTCATCGTTTTTCCCGCACACCCTTCATATATAAATTATTTTATTTTATCTCAAAGTGCGCAGAAACAAAGTCCTCCTACCGGTCATATGGAGTAGGGATTAAGTTAATTGTTATGAAACTCTTCAAGAGTAAAAGCCTGCTTCTGTAAAGTACGGTTTACTCTAGATAGTGTAATATAGCATTGTTTTATTCGTATTATGAGCGTATTTCAGGTCAATCTTAAGGTGTGAAATGACATACCTCTCTGTCACGCCTCTCGTTATCAGCTTGTGGGTGTGGACGGAATCAGGAACGAAATCGCTTTGTTCAGTCTGTCGTCATTCTATTAATGCAATAATGGAAAAAAACATGTCGTTTTCTGAATGTATATAACGTATGTACTTATACAGGGACATTATTTTATTTTTACTAACATTTCTAGTATTAACCTAGCTATACCTTTGGATCAGCGATTGAGACGCGGAAACAACTGGAGTTCGATGATACTGGCGTAAAATATAAACAAATCTCTTTACTATGTATAGGAGGGAAGAAAAGTAGTTCATCCATTTACGTAAAATAAAGAAATATCACGCTTTGAGTTTGATAATTTTCATTAGGTGTTTGTTTAATCAAAATATAGTACAGTATTAACAATGAGTGTTTTTACTCACGAACTGAGTTATCCATGCGAACGTATTCATTATGCAGTGTATATTATAATGTCCATTAGCGTACACTATAGAGAATAAAGTTAAATTGAAAAATAATCATAATAAGGATATTTAAACACATTTTTGAAAATGGTGGCCGTTCATTTCGATACAGGCTTCAGGTCTAATGTGCATATTATCGCACCATAAGCTATTGTACGTAATTCCAATTACCAGGTTCGTACTTCGTATCAGTAACTCATGCTGAAATAATTCTGTACCTACTCTATAAAAGAGTACCTTACGTGCTGTAAATTCAATCTTCACTTCTGCTCGATCCGAAAAGATAAAATTACTCAGACATGCTATCTACTGTCCGTCCAAGTGGTTATGTCGCAGGGTCGTAGAAAGGGAGGAAATCACGTGACAGTTAATTACTTAACGAGGCCTTTTTATTTAAGTTATTTTTAGCAATTTTATGGGTATAATATTACGTAGACGTCCAATTCCTAACAGAAATTAATGTTCTCAGAAATGATTTTAGACAGCTCAGCCACTAGCCTTTACAGAGAGGCGAATAGAAGCAGGTGGAAGAAACCGGGGTGCGACGTAGGCGAATGGACGACAGTACCTGTGCGAAAATGATTCAATATTGAAAGCTCTTTCGTCACTGGAAAACGCGAACATATTTTTGAAACGTACTGTTTACTATGATCGTAAGGCTACTATGACTGTATATGCGGTCTTGGATCTGTTGACGGACGGACGGTTGAACTTCATTAGTAGAAGGGGTGGAAGTGAAGTACATTAAAAAAAGGCAGGTACAATAAAAAATTGAAGTAAAAATAAAATGATGTCCCTATATATGTATCTAATGCCTACTCAGTTCATTTGCGTGATTCGGGTTCTGCATATTGCGGATAAATGGCAGGACTGTAACCCATTTTCAAGTTGCACACCACTTCGTCAGACCACGTTATGCATGATGTGTATTTGTGAAGAGTTATGTCGTGTACAAGCGTCAGCGTATGTGTAAGTGTTCGTTTAAGTGAGTAGTGTAGGGAATTAATGAGAATGATGATGAAGGTAAGGAAGGGAGAAGGGGATACCCGGTGCCGGCACGGAGCCTTCTCCTATCGAATATCACCAAGGGGGCAGCCAAGCTTAACGTTCCCATCCGAACGGACAAATCACTGTCAACAATGGCATATGCCTTCTCTTCATATGCACTGCGAAGAAATTTGGAATTTAACCCAGTCATATTGGTGTACAATTTAGTGATTACGTGATTAGAAGTTGTACACCGCCATCTCTCCTAGTCCCAAGGTTTCTGACCCCGCCGGGAATCGAACCCTTGCCGGCTAGTCTGGAGACAGATTCGCTATCACAGAGCTAACTCGGCGGACTTTTCCTGAATGTAAAAGTAAGCTAAAAGTCTTCATATACACTATCTACCAAAAAGTAATTGGGCACTGTTTTTGCCCCTTTAGAACCTCGTGGTACCACTTCTTGTTGCTATAACAGCAGCCACCCTGTCAGGCATGCTCTCCACTAGTTTGTGTAGGATATCCACTGGAATGCGTCGCCATTCCTCTTGCAACATGGCACACAGTTGGACAATGGAAGTTGGCCCCATGTTTCGGCGGCTACTGTGCAGTGGTATGCAGACAATCATGTTCACCGGTTGGACTGGCCTGCACAGAGTCCTGATCTCAATCCCATTGAGCATATTTGGGACGAATAGGACCGGCGATTGAGGTCTCGGGAGATGCGGCCAACTTCCATTGCCCAACTGAGTGCCATGTTGCAAGAGGAATGGCGACGCATTCCAGTGGATATCCTACACAAACTAGTGGAGAGCATGCCTGACAGGGTGGATGCTGTTATAGCAACAAGAGGTGGTACCACGAGGTTCTAAAGGGGCAAAGCAGTATCCAATTACTTTTTGGTAGATAGTGTATAATTACTGTGTGTCGCGTTACCATAATGTTGGGAGCTAAAATACGGACACATTATTAACTTATGTAATAATATAGGCTATCGCAGCAACCTGAGACGTCACCTAAGTTATGAAATTTGGTATTGATACATAACACTACTATTAAAACTGGTCTTATAACAATACTAATGACTAAGGATGCTATGTCCCTGTGCCGGCTGAATGTTCTAAGCTAGGGATTTTCATATCTTTCCCTCCGAACACCATTAATTAAGTGTGCCGAAGTCTCAAGTAGACTATCGCCTTCCAGAATAAGTGCACGGATTTACCATGAATTAAAGTGTACTCATAATTAAATTTATTAGGTTCACGAATTTGAGAAGCACAGCCATGTTTTCATGACATTGGGTTTTTGATGACAGGAAAAGCTTTTGAAAGTTTTTATCTTAGGTGATGTTCATTTTTATACTGTACTTGTTCTTAAAAAAACTAAAGAAGAAAATAATTTCATATCAATATATTGCCGTGAAAGGCAAGATAGTAATTTTGTAGGTCTACTGCATTTGTAGCCAATGATAGGTACTTCTTTTGCCTTTGGATCCAAAAATCCCGCTGAGTTATTCTAGAAAAAGTATGAAGGCCACTATCATAAGTAATCCCAATTAACTAGTTTTTAGCGGAAATCTTTAAACGCAAACTTTTTACGATTCAAACTGATTTTTTTTTAATTAAAGTTCTGAACTAATATCTTCTGTAAAGAGGTTATCTCCAGAACTTTGTTCTCAAATAATGGTAGTACTCCTGTATCTCATTTACCATTTCAGGATTGAGACGAATATCAGTTTCCTCAACAAAGCTTTCAATATAACAAACATAGGGTATAATGAAAACACAGAAGCGAAAACAAGAAATACTCGTTACTGTCGCCAATACTAGAAGTGATGAATTGACAATTGGTGTATAATTGCATAATAATATAGCGTATTTTCAAATGAAGCTGTTGACTATTTTTACAAATTTAAAGCGTACCACCAACCTAACTTCTGTCTATCACTGATGGTAGACAACAGTTGGAGAACTTCCGGTATAAAGCTAGACCTCCGGTCTGTCACGTAGACGGTCTTGGTCCGATTCTTATTCAAGTCTTGGATTCTTCATTGAAAAATCCATAGTAGGCCTAATACATATGTTGGATAAGGTTGCAATTCGGATTTTTCTCTGAGTTCTTTCTTTTCACCACGTTAGGCACAAACATCACTTCGTCCAATCTTCGTTCCTTTACCATTACATAGTATTCCCCATTCATCGGCTGATGACGCACAGAGGGAGCTGGTCTAGTGAGGAGTAAGGATGCCTGCTCGAAATCTGAATGCTCAGCGAACCTCAGAGTAGTCAGCTGGTGTGGGTTGGAAATGCGCCTAGTTGGAGCATAAGCGCAATTAATCTACTGGGTCTTAGTGGCTTTGCCCCAATAGTAAAGTAGTTTCGCAGTACGGAAAAAAATAGGCCTATTAATATTCGTAGTGGAATTGTGTTTTGTAAAGTTCTGTCAGAATATTCAATAAAGATAATCTCTCAAATGAAACAAAAATACTTCCATCATTAATGATATCAGTATATAGTGTAAAAAGAAACTGAATTGGTTTAGTTACGCTCAGAGGATAGATAAAACACATACAATACCACAAACAGTACCAGACTGGTCTTCCCTGGAAGAAGGAAAAGAGGAAGATAGCTAAAGAATATGCCAAGGATTTAACTGAGGACGAGAATTCGAAAGATGTCAGTGATGATGTTTACTTTCTCATTCTTCCAAGATAAAAATACATGAAGTATTGTGGTAGCCTAGTACAAAAAATCTATTGCGAAATGTTCACAGACATGCACGTTTTCAGCATCTGTGACGTAGAAAAAGAGATTTTTGGCAAGCGGTCTGAGTGAACTTGCTTTGTTTGGAGATTTTATTCTTGGCGTCAATTTATCTAGCAAAGATGCACATGAAATGCAATAATTATAGTAAAAAATTGGGTCTTTGCTTGAAATCACCGTACAAAGGAGATTCACTACAAATTAAATAAGGCTATTTTGTTTGTAACTTTCGCATTACGTATAGCGATATTATTGTTTCTTTTCGTATCTATTTTAGTCTTAGGATTTTATGACTTCTGGAAGGAAAGCTATTGACGTAGTCAATAAAAGACACCTTCCATATTGTGCGTGAGTAATTTTCACAGAATCTATTAGTATTACTGCATTTGGTCGCGCCTGTGACTCAGCTAGAACGCTAGTCTTCCATCCAGAAGTCTCGTGTACGATCCCCGACCTGGTTGTGATGGAATTTGTGGTGAACAAAGTCGTTGTAGAGAGTTTTCCTCTGAATATTGAGTTCATCTCTTTCATTAAATCATCATTCTCCATCTTTCGTCAATTTCTCTATAATCTTCATTAGTTAAAGTGGATTGAAGTCTTGGAGCTATAATGCTTTCCACGCGACTTAGTTCATAGCCTATGTCTCATTATCTTCGTGGGTACAATAATTTGTCCGAGCGCATATAATATTGAACTTGCCATAACTAGCAGCAACTGAGTCTTAACATTATAACCAGGTAACGGTGCTTAAGCGCGAATGGCTTATGTTGTTCTGGACGGCTAAAAATCCGCGACCTCCATGATTTAAGTTCCATGAAATGGAGTATGGTAGGTTACGGGTTTCCGTTGCTGATATAGGTTCTAAGATCTTGGGGCCCTAGGTTTCAAAATGGGACAATATGAACCAAAGTGCAAGGGTCCGTCTCAGATCTGGTTGAAAGTCAAGCTAAAAGCAAGCCAAGTTCGTATTTTGTGAATGTTGTGTGTCCCTTAATGTTCGGTCTAGGAAGTAAAATATTTATCTGCTAGTTTTTGAGTAGCTGTGATTATTTACTGAAATGTTTATGCTATTTTTGTACAAAATGAAGCTGTTATTGAAGACTGGACATAAAAAGGTCGTAAGTGCCAAAGAGACAAACAGTAGAAAAACAAAGCTTCCTTGTGCCACTAGTAATGTAATATCATACATTTTGCACATCTTTTGGAGAAGCTAAGGCATAAAAAATTACAACATTTTTCTTACAAGGGAACCGTCCCAAGTCGTGTAGGTTGAATTTAATGAAAATGCATATTTAAGCTAATTTTTGTTCATTAAGAAACGTGGTGATAATCGTTCGTTTCGCTTTTTCCTCGTTTACGAAATATAATGACTTGAAACTCGATACTACTTATACCGCTTCTTGCGTGCACTCGAATTCTCATAGGTTCGCGACACCGTATCACTACTACTTTATTAATGTGAGTTAAGAGAAAAAGAAAATAGACTAGAGCATTAAAGCGGGAGCTGTGATGTTGTGTCGTGGAACTATGAGGATCCGAGTGTATGTATGTATGTATTTATTCACACTGAAAATGGGAATATACCCGGTGGCAGTGGTAACTAATTACACTCAATAATGACAATTAATAATAAACACAACTAATAAAAAACAATAATTAATAATAACAAGAATAATAATAATAATAATAATAATAATAAAATAATAGTGAGCATCCTAAATTAAATGAAGCATGGTCACTTAAAATAACATTTAAAGTAAATCTAATTCGTATCTTAACCCTAAGTTCGAACTAAGACCCACGAGTGTGACAGGTTCATACCTGCACAAGTACCTTTCGGCACTACACTTATTTCGCTGTCAACTCACTCACTGCACTGATTCTACCTGCTTTCACTAACACTTCTAACCATTTCACTGTTCAAATACTTTGCACAGCCACTTCACTGACACCAACACACTTCACTTACACAATAGACTTCACTGACACTACACACTTCACTGACACAACACACTTCACTTACACAATAGACTTCACTGACACAACACACTTCCTCACTTATAGAACACTTCAAATAACAAGATATCAATTACACCCTTTAAGTAGTGTGTATAATATACTACCGTCTATTAGTAAAGTCCTTAAGAGCAAGAAGCGGCATATGTAGTACCGATTTTCAAGTCATTATACTCGTATTTCGTAAACGAGGACAAAGCGAAATGAACAACTATCACCACGTTCCTTAACGAATGAAAATAGCTTAAATATGCAGCTACACCACCTGGGATTGTTCCCTTGTTAGTGGTTTGAGCCACTAGCATAGACTTTTATTAACTAATTTTCATTGATATTGGCACTTACAGTATTTATGTCCAGTCTTCAATTGTTAACGAATTTAATATCACTATCGTCGAAACCTTATCTAGCAGCGACCGCAGAGTTGACATAATTCACTAGTGGTTACTTGTTATTGCGTCTTCGCCTTGAGTTCGCCATCATGCTTGATGCTTCATAGATTTCTGCCCAAGGGTGGGTCTTTCACTGCAAACCCAGCATTTTTCAATCTTTCCTATTTTCCGCCTTCCTCTGTGTCTCTGTTTAAGAAGCACATAATCTTAGTATTGTCCTTCATCTGATATTTTCTTCTACTCCTTCCAATGCATCCTTTAGTAGACAATTTCTTTTTAGTCGGTGAAACAAGCAATTTCTTTTTCTCTTCCTGATCAGTTTTAGCATTATTCTTTCTTGACCTACTCTTCAGTTCTTATTCTGTTTCTCCAATTCACGCGTTCTCTATTCTTCTACATATCCATATTTCAAATGCTTCCACTCTTTTTTCCTAATTTCGTCGTAATGTCTGTGTTTCTGCTCCATACAATGCCACATTTCACACAAATCACTTCACTAGTCTCTTTCTTGTTTCTTTTTTCAGAGGTCCGCAGAAGATGTTCCTTTGTTATTAAAAGCCTCCTTGACCAATGATATTCTCCTTTTGACTTCCTGATAGCAGCTCATGTTACTGGTTATGGTATACCCCAAGTATTTGAAGGTATACACTTGTTTCATTGCCTGATTTTGAATTTGCACGTTTACCTTCTTTATTTTTTTCGGTAACCATAGTCTTAATGTTGTTTGTTTGCACTATGTAAGACTCAGATTTATTAAGTTTTGTTTATATTTAATTTAAACGCGACTAAATAATCAGTTTAGTGTAATGGTTTCAAGGAGATGTCGAGATCCACAGGAACAGGCCGGAACGGTCCTATGCCTGAACGTTCATGATGAGATAATGATAGTAAATTACGCAACACTCTTCATTCTTACTTCTGTAATGTGTAGGTGGAAGATGAAAGTTGTGTTCAAAGGCCATTCTTGTTTGACTAGCATGTGTCGCAGAAATAACCAATAACGTACTATGTGTTGTCAGTTAGTAAACTTGCATAACTGTAGAAAAACAAGGTTTTGTAAATGTCAATAAAAAAAATAGTACTCTTCGACATTTGAAAGTCAAGCCAAGCCATTACTGAATTTGAAGCTAAAGAAAATACTTAGAATCTAATTAAAAACCATTAAGTATTTTGATACCTGTCTTACTTTTAAATAACAATTTGGCAAAGAGAATTATAACTAGGGAGCGGATTTCTAGTTCTCTACCTCTTTTGCTTGCTACGTCCAAGACGTATGTTATACGTTTCATATACTAAGCCTACACAGGATTCCCCTATTAAAATTCTGAAATTCTAAAAGTGCCTAAATAAACTATAAAGTTCTATAAATGCCTAAAAATCTCGATATTAGAAATGGAAAAATGCCTCAAAACTACAAGAATTATATTTAAATATATATATATATATATATATATATATATATATATATATATATATATATATATATACACTACCGGTCAAAAGTTTTCGATCACCTATCGCAACTATGGATTTGTGGTTAAAACAGCCAATTCGTTTTGAATATTCTATCATATCATAATGTTAGAGAGAGAAAATATTTATTTTGTTGATCTATTTAGTTTTTCCAATGTGTTTGTGCATTGAAATAAAGTATATAGTTGTTTTCGTAGCTGATCGAGAACTTTTGACTGGTAGTGTATATATATATATATACATATATATACACTCGTCTGGCAAGTTCGCTTCTTATTGATCCTAGAAGAGGAGGGAATATTTTCTCTAATTTCCTGGAAATTTCGTTTGGAAAAATCCCTCCTAGTATAAAAGGAGTGGTAGTTGTTCAGGTTAGGCGAGAGCTTACAAATTAGTTTTGACGTCAGTGCACACCCGTTATGCGAAATGAAATTGACCAATGAGCAATCAGTCTCTTCCACCAATAGAATTTGAGTTTTCAGTTCAGTAGCACGCATTGTCAGCACCAGTTCTTTGTACATAAATTCCACCTAAAATGGAATATTTACTAAAATTAAAATTATTATTTGTTAAGGTTATATAAACTCCTAAATGTCCTAAATTGAATTTTATGAGTATAAAGCACTAAATGTCTCTTTTTAGAAATTCGTTCCCTGATTATAACATTAGAAATGTTTACAATATACGTGAAAATAACCTTCTTATATATGTGGATGTATATAAAACATTGTCACATATCTTCTTAAAGGTTACAGTTTTTAAGAATGTCTTTTGTGTGATAGCCTACCTTTGAAAACGAAATCGTGTGGTCTTTTTTTTTTTTTTGGTAGTAAATGATTCCATTTTATGTCTTTTAAATATAAGTTGACGAAAATGAGCTGCAAAAAGCGATAGGGTAAGGGGGTACATTTTCGAACATAGTACAATTCTGAACGCACTAAGGTTTTTGAACATTTGCGAGTTTCATATGTTCGTAACTCTGCTTAAGTTATATAGCGTCGATAATCATTCTTCTATAAGTTTGTCTCCTAAAATGCTGTGTTGTAAAGTGTTACTATATACCACTAATAAATAATTTTTCAAACAAAGGTAAGCAATTTGGCTACAGAATATGCTCTGTTATAAAATGGCACATAGTTTCCCGTTGTGGTATTGTATTACAATGATAAATATTAGTTTGTATATTATTCTGACCTGTTCTGTGGTCTTCGTTACACATGTCACCGGCACACCAGTGATATCTATGAACAGTTTAGAAAACTATTGAGTCATTTCTCAAGGATAGCTGAAGTACAATTTTGAACATTATTTAGGTACAATTCTGAACGCTAAGAGTACAATTTAGAACAGTTGTTTGTAAACATCCTAACTACGTCATTTCTGATTGTTGGCATTTTAGATGCCACGAAGGAAAACAGAAAAGGAAAAACGTCTGAAATGGGATTCTAATGCTATGGAAAAGACAATCAAAAGTGTAATTTCAGGAGATATTTCATTGAAAGGAGCATCCGCGTTGCATCACCTTCCACTGAGCACTCTATATGATAGAGTAAACAAAGGAAAGGAAAAACAGGCCGGTCTTACTGCACGTGTTACAGAGAGGATTGAACATCCCACGGTACTGTCTGGAGACATGAAAAAGGCTTTGGTAGATTGGATCCTGTACTTAGCAAATAGAGAGTTAGGTCTTACCCCCTTGCAGGTTAAACGTGCTGCTTTTGATTTGACCGTGGTCAGTCAGAGTCCCTCAGAAAATCCGCAAAATGGTTCTTCTGATTCTCCAGAAAATGCAGTTAGTGCCATTCTTAACTCACCCGAGAGAAAAAGCTTGTTTACGTCAAAGAAAACTGCTCACGTCACTCCACCTTACTTCGCAAGAGCATATCAACGAGATACGATCTAAGAAATCCTCTGCAGTTAATACTTCGCCTAAAGGAAAGAATAAATCTGCACCCAAAAGAAGAGTGAAACAAAAGGCAACATCGTCCGCTCCATCAAATTAAGATGAATGTGGCCTCTTCCTACTGAATTATTATTCAAAGGAATCCATATTGAAAGGGGAGTGGATCCAATTCCAGATGTGCGACGTGTGGTATCACAAAGTGTGAGTGGGTGCCAGAGCATAAAGCAGTTTTTTTAAGCAAATGCCTTTGATCGAAATTGTACCTGACCTGTTCAGAATTGTACCCCTGTGGTACATTTTCGAACATTTTTTGTTTATTGAAACATTTATAACTATGGATAATGTAAACTACCTTTATTTCTTATATTGTTGTGGAACGACAACTAGGTCTTGAACATTGTATTCACAATAAATTTGGAACTTTCGTATGCTTATTTTGCCCATAAAATACAAATACGTGTTTACTGCTCGAAATTGTACCCCCTTACTCTATAATTCGCAGAATGTTAAAGAAGTAAATAATGAAAATGTTACGAACCGCTAACGTACTATACATTCACCAGAGTGTCGCCATTTTGAGGTGAAAGAGCTATCGTTTGTTTTCAATCTATAAACAATACAGCAGGGCTAAGTAGCGACGGACGATTGAGGAATTTAGAGACGGAAGCTCTATGATGAATGTCCTATTCTTCACAACTATGGTAAGAGAATATTAATCTGTTTTATAATAAAATTATAACACGTAGCCTAAGTCTACGTCACTGTACTACGGTGCATGTGAGTATTTCATTACTCCTCGTGTGATTGACGCACGACAGATTTAAACGAGAATAGCTGCTGTGTATAGCTATTGCTCAGTAGGCTATTGTTCTGCCTAGGGTTATTACTAGACAGCGGAAAAAAGTCATTCGGATGCGGAGGTAACTACAACACGAGTAGTTTGTCTCGTCAGAGGGTTGTTGTTTACGTTAGCACAGTAGGCATACTAGACGCGCGTGCAGGTAAGAACTGTTTTCGAATCGATGATTCAGAAGGTGCCTGGT
The DNA here is from genome assembly GCF_040183065.1 of Periplaneta americana. Lineage (NCBI taxonomy): Eukaryota > Metazoa > Arthropoda > Insecta > Blattodea > Blattidae > Periplaneta > Periplaneta americana. The sequence goes on from NC_091132.1 coordinate 143,003,754, forward strand.
GTTTTGTGTACTTTCTATAAACCATTTAAAGTGAGGGTTGTCCAACGTTTTGAATGGAATATTGCAATTTATCATCATTCGACACAAATTCTGGCTAAAGTCATATTTCATATTTGAGGAGGAATTTGAACTTGGACTCTTATTTTCTTCTAACATAGAGCTACATTTTCATGTGTTTCTGTGTATTAATTGATGTTCTATCGATTGTTTTGTTATCTTTTTTTAATACACGCATACATAAACGACATTTAATTGTTTCATCAGTATCACTACTAAAAATGTGGACACCATATTCTTGCATTAAAGAATAGGCCTACACCCTATGTTTTTTAACATCTGTCTTCGGCATTATAATCACTTCACTGAACACAAATGAATAATATGTTTATGTATCTCAATGTTCTCTGTTCACGTACGGACGAGGACTGACTGAGAACGCAGAGTGGCAGTTGTTTTCGGTGTTCGCGTGGTGCTCTCTGCGGACGATACCGGGTTGTAGCTACCTACCTGGGAAGCATGCCATAGCCTATGCGTACAGTACTTGTAAACCGTAAACATGACTTTTATTTGAGTTTTTTTTTTTTCCGCTGTCTAGTTATTACACACTAACCTCAGCTTTTCGCGTGGTATCATATTATGGTTGCAGTGATGATGCTAAAGCCTGTGTGATGAATCTTGTCTCACTGTGAAAAGAGAGAGAAAGGAGATATGTGTTACTTCGTCTGTATTGTTATGGCGATGGGGGGAGGGAGTGATGCCGTCCATCCATCCAGTGGCGGAAGGGACTAGTTGATACATTCTGCAGCACAAAATAAAATAACAAAATATCTCTCTTCGTACTCTGTAGTTCCGTCACTGAGCATGTCTTTGAAGAAACTGAGTTCCGGTAGTCTGTACAATAACAAAGTTTTGAAAGGAATCCTGAAAATTTACAACCCTCCAATAATCTCCACTCTCATTTGAAGGGACTTGGTTTTATTGCTACTGAGACAAGATAAACCAAAGCAGGTATAGTAATGTTGCTGATGATGTGGTTATGGGGTAATTACAGTGATGGTGGAGGTAGGTGTGATGATACTGTTGGCGGTGGATTTGCTGATTGCTACTGCTGCTGCTGCTGCTGCTGCTGCTGATGATGATGATGGTGATAGCAATGGTGATATGATGATAGTGTATTCTGAATGATGTATCTATTATTCCTGATCAAGCACTCAACATTAAATAGTATTTTAATTTCGGAATATGTATGATAAGACTTTGTGTTAAATTCTAACGTACCTTGTTTACATGTTTCGACCTATTTATGGGTCATCCTCAGAACTGGTCGTTGTTGGTCTTGGCGCCTCTTGTTCTGTTTCCTGTGAGGGTGTGTTTGTGTGGTATAGTGTGGAGTCAAAGAGTGTGTGTGTTCTGAAATTGAGTTGTGTGTTGAAAATTTCGTTGGGGTGTGTTTTCGTGTGTCTGTATATTTCATATTGTTCTAGTGTGTTTAGTTTCTGGCTTTTTGGTTGGATGTGTAGTATTTCCATGTCTGTGTTGATGTCTCTGTGGGTGTGGTTAGCATTTGTGATATGTTCTGCATATGTGGAGGTGTTTTGTAATTTTGTTACGGCTGTGATGTGTTCTTTGTAACTTGTTTGAAATGATCTGCCTGTCTGTCCTATGTAAAAGTTGATGCAGGTGTTACAGTTGAGTTTGTATAGCCTGTGTGGTTGTATTTGTTTGTTTGTCTGAGGATGACCCATAAATAGGTCAAAACATGTAAACAAGGTACGTTAGAATTTAACACAAGAAAGTCTTATCATAAATATTCCGAAGTGATACAGTGTTAAAAGTTGTGTAATCAAGATGTAGTATTTCAATATATTTATAATTACTTTAAATTATTCATAATTACAAGTTGATGTAAGTGAATGGGATTTTTAAAGAATTAGAAAAATAAATGCTCATGGAGGGTCACAAATATCGAAAGCCAATAGTACATACTAACTTTAACAGAAAAATAATAATATGATTGTAATGATGGTGGTATTGATGAGGGCAAATGTGGTGGCCACCACATGATTATGGGTATTCTGATGTAGTGGTGATAATGGTGGCGTTGGTGATGACGATGATGATGGGTGGTGGTGATATTGATATGATGGTTGGATGTAACTAAATATATTTAGTTCAGCTTACAGTGCAGTGAAGTGACAGTGCATGTTTCAAACACAATGCTGTTAACGTAGGCTACCACGCAGCATTTCTGTCTGTGTTGCAGACTCGCGTGCTTGATTTATTGTCACGATTGATAAGGCAGAGAGGTGTGACGACTTCACTTATTTACTGTTCCCACGGCCTCCGTGCTTGATTATGAAACCTGACACCTACTGATACGTACAGATGTGCTACGTCGCTTTGGACCTTCGCTGGAGAAATGCATAGCTGTGCTGGTTGCCTGCTCACAGGCGTTCAGAGCAGACTGGACTAAACTGGACAGGAGACAGAAAGGCACGTTGAAAGAAATAGACCTAGGCTATACCTGCTACAAATCCTTCGAACATGCTCGGGTTCCAGCTGGCTTAAATCCATTGTCATTGCCATTTTTATATCGATTTCTGGGGCTCTTCTGAAAAAAATATACTTTCTGTGATTTTTTATAATAAAATTGATTAACATAGGACTTAAAATTCTGTACATATATTTTTTTAATTGTCAGAAAAATTACAATCTGTTCAACAATGTGTATAATAAGTAACAATTATGAAAGAATTAACAGTGTTACAAAATATAGTACCTCTGATTGAGGTTCTGGCTGATAAGTACATCTATTATCAGGCAGTACATCTCACTTGACGATATGTGTCAGACGAAGAACAATATTGTTTGTATGCATCTGGAGTCTGATTAGTGGAATATGTAGCTAATCGGCGATGTATGCATTGGAAGGGGAAAGAAACTAGCCACCTACCCCATTACCTCATGGCCTAGTTGCCTCATGAATGATCCCTTGTTGGCGTTACTTATGAGGTTCAAACCTGTCTTCGGATAGTTGACTAAAAATAACAACAACAAAATATAGACCATTGGCATATAAATCGCTACTGAAATTGAAATTACTGTTTGAATGTGTAGATTAAATCCATACATAAATGAGAAACAAATCGTATACATAGGCCTACTGTATATTTCATTTCATTCAGTGTTCTGCCCCAGGACAGGTCTTGCTTTCTTCAATCTATCCTATTTTCTGGCTTCCTCTTTGTCTCCTCATATGATCCATATATCTTAGTGTCGTCTATAATCTGAAATCTTCTTCTGACCCAAACTCCTCTCTCGTTCATCATTCCTTCCAGTGCATCCTTCAGTAGGCAGTTTCTTCTCAGCCAGTGATCCAACCATTCCTTTTCCTCTTCTAATCAGTTTCAGCATCATTCTTTCTTCATCCACTCATACATGTACAGTATATATTTATTAAATTTGATTTCACTCATACAACATATATTTTCGTGATATACATCAGTAGTACATTTCATATTATTATTATTATTATTATTATTATTATTATTAGTATTATTATTATTATTATTATTATTAAATATTTTCCCTAAACAGGGATTGCCTAGAAGACAAATAGACTATATCATTTACAAAAATACATTTTCAATAGCATATATTACATGGATAATTTGTTATAAATAGTAAACCATTGCAAGAAAAAGAAAAGAAATGACAGTACAATGTTTTATCTGAGGTAATTTCTAAACAATGCAAACGAACCTTTCAATGCAAGTAAACAAACATTGATAAGATGATCAAATGAAAAGCCTTGCAAAAATCAACAAACTATTTCGGGATGCATCCTCTTGCTCCGACCATCAAGCCTAGTACTTCTGTCTGTTGTAGTTGATTATTCTATTGATAATAAGGGATTGTTGGCTCATAGATTAATAATCATTCCTTATGGACGTATTGCGGCTGGCTCGTGCAAGTCTCGAAATGAAATGTAGAATCAATTATAAAACCCCGATGGTCTTTTTTTTAGTTGGTTGTTTAACGACGCTGTATCAACTACTAGGTTATTTAGCGTCGATGAGATTGGTGATAGCGAGATGGTATTTGGCGAGATGAGGCCGAGGATTCGCCATAGATTACCTGGCATTCATCTCACGGTTGGGAAAAACCTCGGACAAAACCCAACCAGGTAATCAGCCCAAGCGGGAATCGAACCCACGCCCGAGCGCAACTTCATACCGGCAGGCAAGCTCCTTAGCATTTAGTATTCATTTAGTATTTATTTATTTAACCTGGTAGAGATAAGGCCGTCAGGCCTTCTCTGCCCCTTTACCAGGGGATTACAACTATAATATGAAGAATATAATTACAATTAATATTAAATTTACAATTACAATTACAATAAAAATTAAAGTACGACAAGATTACCTGATTAATGAAAGCTAGACATTTTATCATAGAAGTTAAGAACAAAGAATATTTTTGTATTTACTGAATTACAAATTAAACCTAGAATAACAAAATTCTATAGTGATGAAATTACCGGAGATTGAAATATTTTTTGATAGCCTAGATTAAGAGAACTATTTACAACAAACCACGTCTGAACGAGTCTCAATTACTGACCAAGTGCCTAGTAAGTTTGCGTTTGAATTTAATTTTATTTCGACAGTTCCTGATGCTAGCAGGTAACGAATTCCAGAGTCTTGGCAGGGCTATTGTGAAAGAGGATGAGTATGAGGAGGTGTGATGGGATGGTATTGTTAGTATTGTTTCATGGCGAGACCGTCTGTTGAGATTGTGGTGGGAAGAAATTAGCGAGAATTAGTGTGAAGCGAGACCACAGTTACGAAGGAATAGAAGAGTTCAAGATTTCGAAGAGAAGGAGAAGTGAATGTAAATTTCTTTTCTTATCTAGTTTAAGCCAACCTATTGTTTCCAGGGATGGAGTAACATGGTCATATTTACGAACATTGCTTACAAAACGTACACACAAATTATGAGCACGTTGAAGTTTCGTTTTGTTGTCGCTGAAAAGGTCAGTCAGTAAAATGTCAGCATAGTCAAAATAGGGAAATACAAGTGTCTGCACAAGGGACTTGTTTAAGCAAGAGGGAAGATGAGCATTTATCCTTTTTAGCACATGGATAATAGAATATACTTTTCTGCAGGTTTCTGTGATTTGCATATCCCAGCCGACTGAGCCACGCCGGTGGCGCCGATGGTCTTGGAATGCGATCATATCTATCTGACCAGTGTTGCCGGTGATTGATACACTATGAACTCCTTCGAAAACAGTAAACCAGTATTACGTAGTGCTTGACCAATGACGCTTCCTACTTTGTAGTGTCTGGTATTGCGCAAAGACTCGCCATGTGGACAAGAACCAAGGAATTTATAATTACTGTTTTCCGAAGATTAGCCTCTCAGTGTTATTTTTCTTGCTGTTACATATGCTAATTTGACTATCACAGAAATGTCCCTTTCTTAGTGTTGCCAATATAGCGACTCTGTCGCTAAATCTGGCGGCTTTTAACAGCTGCTTGGTGACAATTTCTTTTAACTTTTCTATTGCTTAAATATGTATAAGTTATCGTATTTAGATGGTGCGATATCGTAGTTATAAATTCTCACGTCCCTACAGACGAGAAAGACGACCATATAAAGGATAGCGTCTATGAGGAATTATAACACACTTTTGATCAGTTATCTAGATACCATATGTAGGGCGGCAGGATATTTTTAAACCGACTATTGGAAAAGAGAGCCTACACGTGACTAGTAATGTTAATGGAGGTTAGCCAGCTTTGCCACATCAAAAAATTTAATTGTCAAAAGTACATTTCCCCATAAGGATATAGTACATAAATATGTTTGGACTTCTCCAGATGGATTGACACAACGAAATAGATCACATCTTGATAGATAAACGAAGACATACTAATATAGTAGACTTTCGAACCTTCCGTGGGCAGACTGTAATACTGACCATTATTTAGTAATTGGAGAATTAAGAGAAAGACTATCAGTAGCCAAGCGAGTAGATCAACAAGTTAATATTAGGAGATTCAATATTCCGAAATTAAAGGACGAGGAAACTAAGCAACTTTATCAGGTCAAAATTTCAAATAGGTTTGCCGCTTTAGGAAGTTCCGACGAAGTTGAGGAAGAATTAGATGTTAATAGCGTGTCGGAAAATATCAGAGATAATATGAACATTTCAGCCGAGCAGAGCATAGGTTATTATGAATCTAAGAAAAAGAAACCATGGTTTGATGAAGTACGGTAGTAGAAAGAAGGAAACAGGCAAAATCGAAGTTCTTATAGGATCCAGTTGACGCGAATAAAGATATTTATTTCAATGAAAGACGGGTGGCAAGTCGTACACTTAGGAATAAAAAGAGAGATTACTTGAAGGAAAAACTGAATGAGGTAGAAACAAATAGTAAGAATAAAAACAACAGAGATTTATACCGGGTGTTAAAGAAAGTATCCAGTATTTTAGGCGGTGCTAGTATGCATCAAAACAAAAAAAATAATATCTAATAAACATGGACTCTACAAGATATACTTTCTGAGATCTGAACATTGTTCGTAGGAGGTGCTCAATGTGACGTCCATTCATGGCAATGGATTCCTCTGCCTTTCGGCGTGAAGAATCACGCACTCTTTGAAATTGACCTGGTTGTTCTTGATAACCAAAAGGCTAGGGGATTTAGGTTTGAGGAACGAACAGGCCAAGGTGTGGGGCCTCCCCGATCAATCCAGCGATCCTGAAACGTCAGCGTCAGGTGTTCACGCATACTGCGGAGAAAATGTGCTGATGCGCCATTGTGCATGGACCACATCTGTAGTCTTTGCTGACATGGCACATACTCCAATAAGATAGTCCTGATAACGAGCCCCAGCTAATCTCTGTGGTAGCACGTATGGTCCTTAATCAATCGCCAAGAACGCCTGCCCATACGTTGATTGAGAATCGATGCTGATGCCTAATTTGTTCAATGCATGGGGATTTTCATTAGCCGACACATGCTGATTACGAAAATTCATAACACCATCTCTGCTGAACCCCGCTTATATCTGAAACGAAACTTTTGTTTTCATTATTCTTTGCGACGTATCAGTATTCCATCAACTACAGTATGATTATCTGGTAGTCTGCTGAATTGTAGGACAAAAAAATACATTGCCATGAATGGACGTCACATTGAGCACCTCCTATAAGTGTTCAGATCTCAGGAAGTATGTGTTGTAGGTCCCATGTTTATTGAACATTTTTTCCTTGTTTCGATGCATACTATCACCTCCTAAAATATTGGATACTTTTTTATCACCCTGTATAAGGCCATAAAGGAATATAAGAATGTATATCAGGCAAGAGTGAATGTGGTTAAGGATGAGAATGGTGACTTGCTTGCAGATTCTCATTCAATCCTAAGCAGATAGAAAAGCTATTTTGGGCAACTACTAAATGTATGTAGGCCAAATAGAAATGATCGGGACGAAATTCAAGTACAAACTGATGAGCCATTTATACTCGAACTCACACTTTCTGAAGTCGAAATTGCGATAGAAAAGTTGAAAAATTAAAGTCTCCAGGTATTGATCAAATTCCAGCAGAATTAATATAAGAGAGCGGAAGCGGATTATCTAGCGAAATTTATAAGCTTGTACTTGCTATTTGGAAAAGGAAATTGTACCAGAACAATGGAAGGAGTCCATAATTGTACCTAACTTAAAAAGGGGGACAAGACTAACTGTAGTAACTTTCGAGTAATAACACTTTTGTTGACGTCGTATAAAATTTTGTCCAGTATTCGTTTGGGAACATTAACTCCATATGTAGATGAAATTATTGGGGATCATCAATGTGCTTTTAGACGTAATAGATCGACTATTGATAAGAATTTTTGTATATGACAGATATTGGAGGAAAAAATGGGAGTATAAAGGTACCGTACATCAGTTATTCATAGATTTCAAAAAGGCATATGACTCGGTTAAGAGAGAAGTTTTATATAATATTCTTATTGAATTTGGTATTCCCAAGAAACTAGTTCGATTAATTAAAAAGTGTCTCAGTAAAATGTACAGCAGAGTCCGTATAGGCCAGTTTCTGTCAGATAATTTTCCAATTCCCTGTGGACTAAAGCAAGGAGATGCACAATCACCGTTACTTTTGAACTTTGCTCTAGAATATGCCATTACGAAAGTCCAGGATAATACAGAGGGTTTGGAATTGAACGGGTTACATCAGCTACTTGTTTATGCGGATGACGTGACTATGTTAGGAGAAAATCCGCAAACTATTAGGCAAAACACGGGAATTTCACTTGTAGCAAGTAAAGAGATAGGTTTGGAAGTAAATCCAAAAAGACAAAGTATATAATTACGTCTCATGAACAGAATATTCTACGAAAGGAAAGTATAAAAATTGGAAATTTATCCTTTGAAGAGGTGAAAAATTCAAATATCTTGGAACAACAGTAACAAATATTAATGACACTCGGGAGGAAATTAAACGCAGAATAAATATAGGAAATGCATGTTATTATTCGGTTGAGAAGCTTTTATCATCCAGTCTGCTCTCAAAAAAGCTAGAAGTTAGAATTTATAAAACAATCATATTACCAGTTCTTCTGTATGGTTGTGAAATTTTAACTCTCACTTTAAGAGAGAGGAGCAGAGGTTAAGAGTGTTTGAGAATAAGGTGCTTAGGAAAATATTTGGGGCTAGGAAGGATGAAGTTACAGGAGAATGAAGAAAGTTATTCAACGTAGAACTGCATGCATTTTATTCTTCACTTGACATAATTAGGAATATAAAATCCAGACGTTTGAGATGGATAAATGACGTAGCACGTATGGGCGAATCCAGAAACGCATATAGAGTGTTAGTTAGGAGGCCAGAGGGAATAAGACCTTTTGGGAGGCCGAGAGGTAGATGGGAGGATAATATTAAAATGGATTTGAGGGAAATCGATATGGTGCTAGAGACTGGATTAATCTTACTCAGGATAGGACCGATGGCTGGCTTATTTGAGGGCGGCAAGAACATCCGGGTTCCTTAAGAGCCCTAAGTAAGTAAGTATTGCTTGAATATGGATTTAGTAATTTTTTCAGTGTCCTCTAGCGACAAAAATAAAATTTTCTTTATCAATAATAAAAAAACTAGAGACTTTCCGTACACTTCAGTTGGCAACACTGCCCTTTCTCTATTGCCAGCCTACTTTGTTGTAGCTATTCTTGACTTTTTCAGTGTATAAAAGTGAAAATATTAATATCTATTCAGCTAGATTAAAAATGAAACTGACTGTCAATTACCTAAATTATAATATACTGGTATCGCACAGTATAATGCGTAATGAAGAATTGAGTATAATCTGACAGACGAACCTATTTTTTGTTAACAAATTACAGAATAATAATAATAATGATTTATTTTAGCTGGCAGAGTTAAGGCCGTAAGGCCTTCTCTTCCACTCAACCAGCAAAAAGTATACATACATATGTATCAACTTACAAATAATTCAACAATTTGATTTAGATAAGAGTTACATGTATACAAGAGTTATTTACGAATTAAACAACAAAATGCTATGAACTATTAATTAAACACTGAAATACAAACTATGTAGCAGAATTAAGCTAAAATACATAGAATGTTAATATATTTCAAATAATGTTAGATAATTGAAAGAGATTATTATGAGACAATTTGGAAAATACAGCACTGTCAGGATGCATGTCTAAAGGAAGGAGTAACAATGTAGACAGTGATAGTTTAAGTCAGTATGATTGGAGTGAAATGCTAAGAAGGTTATCTTTTAAGCTGTTTTTTAAAGTGTTTATTGTCTTGCAGCCCCTAATACTTTGTGACAAGGAATTTCATTGTCGCGAGGTGGATACTGTAAAAGATGATGAATAACGAGATGTTCTATGAAGAGGTATACTTAACGCGCCACAGATAAGTGATCTGGTATTTACGTCGTGGTTAGAGTATAGATAAGAGAAAAGAGACGAAAGGTAATTTGGTGTTGAAGTGTGCAGAATTCGAAAGAGCAATGACAAGGAGTGTAAAGTTCTACGTTCTTTAAGTCGGAGCCACGAAAGACTTGCGAAGGACGGTGATATGTGTTCGTATCGTCGGATGTTGCATACGTATCTGACGCACATATTCTGAACTCGCTGTAACTTGACTGACAGTTCAGAACTTAGGTCACTTAACAAAACGTCACAATAATCGTCACAATAATAATATTAATAATGACCATCCAATGCAGATACATATGTGGGAGATGTAGTCACAAGGTGTTTAAAGATATTAATTGCGTCTATAATAATACAATTGCAACATGGTAAGGAAAAAATATAATACATATGATTTCATAATAGCAAACAAGTGCGTTGTTTTATTACCTTGTCAATAAGTGGGACTTATTCCCACAGCTGTGTTATGAGATTTGCTTACACTTACTGCCTAAGATCAAGGTCTCAGATGATAATAAGATAACACAGGAGAAACACAAAACTATTGGGTTCACCCGGTTCCAGCGGAAGGAAGTTAAATTTCCTGCTGGGTCTAGCATTGAATGTGAGCGACATATTTATTTTGTGGTGATAGAGTGATTAAAATGAATAGAAATTCTACGAGTATCACTGTTTCTCGTGTACTTACTAACTCTAATCAATAAGTGCAAAAGAAGGTTGACGGAAAATTTTCCAGATGACAGAATTCTTTGTCTTTCTAAAGTGTATAATTTTGTTACAAAAATTAAAAGATACTATACTTGCTTTTCTGAAAGATGGGACATGACAGGGTTGTCGCGATCGGAAAAACAACTGAGTGTCACATAGCGTGGTAGGCCTGTTGTTATGGTAACAACTGTCGAGTTGCCAAACTTACCGTTCTCAAGTGGCGCGTGCGTAATACTCATAGCTCTCTTGGCGACATATTTTATTGTGCACACAATTTAGCATTGGTACATTTCGTCTTTGGTTCTCTGTCGATTTCTGTATTGTTTTCTTACCTTCGCATCAATTGTCAATGAATGTTTTAAGGTCAGCCATCTTAACGTCAATTGCTAGCTTCCATCAGGTGGCAGCGTGGTAGTGCATATTGGCAACATAGCACTGTAGCTCGGTCATGTCCCATCTTTCAAAAAAAGAAGTATAGATGTTTACAAAACCAAAGCAAAGAAGTAAATGTCGTTTTGTCTTAGAAAACCTTTGACAATAAAATTTTCCATGGAACATTTTACAATGAAGTTGAGTATTTTATTTTTACTTTCAGTGTACTATCAAATATTAGCCGTTCCACGGTGGTTGAAACATGTCTTTGGTTGCGCTGTGGACGAAAATTCGTCTACTCCGTAAGATTTCCATGTATTGCAGCCCACTTAACATGCGCGAGATGAGTAGGCTACGGTGAAACGGTTCTAGTCGTACTAATGAGTGACTGTAAAAAACATATTGATTTGCTAATATCATACGAACCGCATAACGGAAACCGATAGAGCAATTGCGAACGTGTGAAAGTGTATATAATGTTCGTCGAAGGCGTCTCTCGCCTGAACTAAAGAACACAATAATTCAAGTTACGACTATAAACGTAAGCTCTCTTGAGATTTATTTATTTCATTATTTCTTTATTTATGGTCGTGCAGGGACATATCGACAAGCTAAGGAAAAATGTTAAAATTGGAACCAATTAATGCAAATTTTATGTTCGGACGGAGTTACGCTATAATAGACCAACCGACAATTTGACAAAAATTGAGATATTTGCATAAATCTGTTGTTGGCTGAATTATTTAACTCGAAAAAAATTAAGAATCCATTCTGCTGCTATTTATAAGTAAAATTCGACTACTGTATAACATTTATTTATTTATTATTTATTTATTTATTTATTTATTTATTTATTTTGCCTTGCAATATTAAACCAACTGCTGGTCTGTTATTAAAAATCGGTTAGCCTTTTTTAAAAATTATTTGCGATATTTTTTGTAATAGCATGAATATTACAATACTTTTTGCATAAAATGTTTAATAAAAACCAGGTTTATTTCAATGGTCAATATCTCGAAAACAGGTTTTTGGTGGTTGGTCTCTTATTGCATAACTCCGTCCATTTTTCCCTAGTATGCATGGATATGTTTTCCGTACATTTTAATATCTGGTGCCAATGTAATCATTTTATATCACTGTATTTTATATATATATATTGTGAGGAAGTGTCGACTTCTTCCATAATGTGGAATATTTCGACATAGTACGACAAACATAAAAGACAGTTTAAATTCCAATATTTACAACACAAATTTGGTTCTGAAATATAAATATTTTATAATACTCTTACTCTCGTTGATCATATTATATGAATTTTTCATCGGTACCATTTTCCACACATGGCTCGTAAAACAATTTTTGCTATTCTCGGACACACTAAACAAAACGTTCTCTAGCATTGTCATTATAATAATACCCACTATACGCGGCGCAATAGTTTTTCTTAGATTGTCCATATTTGGAAAGCCTACTTCTTTACACGATATTTTCTATTCGAAGAACAAATATTTTCAATTTATTTATTCTGTATCCAACGCGACTGACATCGTTGTCATCATTACCTACTATTCTTTAAATCATAGTCAACTGTACATAATATTTAGTTGAACTAGCCGATGAGGGGTGGTGCTCCAGCTTGGGGGTTGGGCGAAGGGCTAACAATCCATCACCGTAAAAAACAGCTTGTTACGAACCCTTCAAGTAAGCCTCGGAATGGGACAGATTCTCTGGCACGACCACAGCAAAGGAATAAGGTTTTGAGATTTGGTACTTGGAATGTTACAAGTCTATATAGAACAGGAGAGGTAACATTAGTAGCAAAAGAACTAGCTAGATATAGAATAGACTTTGTGGGAGTACAGGAGGTTAGGTTAGATGGGAATGGCATAACACAAATAGGAGATTATTTGTTGTATTATGGGGAAGGACACGATAATCACCAATTAGGAACAGAATTCTTTATTCATAAAAGAATAAAATCAGCAGTAAAAAAGGTCGAATTTATCAGTGATAGGTTATCGTATTTAGTACTTAAGGGTAGATGGTGCGATATCGTAGTTATAAATGGCCATGCCCCTACAGAAGAGAAAGACGACCATATAAAGGATAGCTTCTATGAGGGAGAAAGTTACACAACACAGAACTGCATGCATTGTATTCTTCACCAGACATAATTAAGAATATTAAATCCAGACGTTTGAGATGGGCAGGGCATGTAGCACGTATGGGCGAATCCAGAAATGCATATAGAGTGGTTTTTGGGAGGCCGGAGGGAAAAAGACCTTTAGGGAGGCCGAGACGTAGATGGAAAGATAATATTAAAATGGATTTGATGGAGGTGGGATATGATGATAGAGAATGGATTAATCTTGCTCAGGATAGAGACCAATGGCGGGCTTATGTTGGGGCGGCAATGAACCTTCGGGTTCCTTAAAAGCCAGTAAGTAAGTAAGTAAGTAAGTAAGTAACCATGGACAACAGTTGGCTTTGAATCAAACAACAACAATGAGTCTAATATTTTTTTTTTCAAAATAAAAATTATTTTCACAGAAATATTACTTTACATATTAGTAGTGAAAAAAATATTGTATGGAACACGAGACTTGATACATTTTATCCACTCGTGGAAATTATTTCCTTCGGCTTCACCTCAAGAGATAAACTTTCCACTCATTAACAAAATCTTACATAAGTCTTGTCACATCATTTACTATTTGACCTTGTAGTTCCGAATAGAATTTCACTATGGCTCAAGTATACTTCCTTCCTTATCACTTCACCTGAATTTAAAAGAATCAGGAGAAATCGCCATTCACCGAAAAAAAAGTAGCTGATTATTTCGCTTCAAAAATGGCAAAGAAAACCAGATACCTCTCAACATTGTAACAAAACAACTGGAAATAGCGCTGCCGACCAGATTAATTTTTTCCGGCTGTTTTTTTTTAATCTAGATCTAGCCGTGAAATGGCTAAATTGACAACAGTGTTTGCAGCCTCTGTGCTCAAGTATTCCGCCTTCATCTTTCATCTCGGCTATTTACTACACCGATGGAAGATAGTAACTGCGGTCGTGTTTTCCTAGAGGAAACAGGAAGTCGCTACAGCAAAGCCACCTCCGTCTGTAGGAGACTCGTGCTCGCCCGGAAGAAGGTAACAGACTGGCCACTTTGAGTATGCTGCAATGCATTATCATCACATTATTAGTCTACAAATAAGTCTGGAATTATCTTCAGGTAACGGTCGATGACATGCTGATACCTTATGAAGTTTTACAGGAAAAGATCTTTAAGCGTAATCAGATGTGGGTTTTCTATAGCCCTCAACATTCAGCATTTCAAAGTCACTGCTTTAATTATTCAGAAAATAGAAAATTCTTAGGCCTATTTATTTAGTCATAGGTTTCTTGTATTTTCTGCTACTAAATATGTCTTGCATGCTAATAATACCTTACATAAGAATTGTGAACCTTCATCTAGTTGATATTAATCTGTAATCAATTGATCTTGAATTTAGCCTTTTCTCCACTGTTTTATAATGTAGAGAATTAAGGAAAAGAGAGAAATACACTCTTAAAGCTAAAAGGAAACAACAGTTTCATATAAAATAAAGGTTTACATTGAACTTAGAAGTATTGCCGGTAAAATGTGAGAAGCAGGTGTTTCGAAGATTGGAACTATCTTCGTTTTCGAGTGGAAGAAATGTAAAGTATGTAAAATTCAATATACTCAATATTTGTAACGCTTAATGAAGAAAATTCCCACATTCTCGACTGAAATTTCCGCATCCATCTAACAATTTCTACAATATGAATTAAAAACAATGATAATCTACAATCAATTATTATTTCATGTAAGAATTCACCATTCGATAGCTTTTACAGTATTTATGAGTATCAGAATCTTCGGCGTAGCTCAGTGGTTACAGCGCTTGGTACGTAGAACCAAGGACCCGGGTTCGATCCTCGGCACCGGAGCGAATTTTTCTCCTCTAATATTAATTGTTACCGTAACAGACGTTTTCTGTAGTACCAAACAATTAATCTTTACGTAGATTCTTCGAGCAACAGTGCATATTACTGTGGGATCCCGGCCACCAAGTCACTCAAGTGAGTGCGCTCCTTGTATAATGGCAGTTGACAGGTATAAAAATGTCAACATACACGGCGAATTTGGAGTCGACCACAATGGGAAAAACACTATAGGAGAAGGATTCGACCCGGTGCTGTGGATTGAACTCCGGCGTAGCTCAATGGTTAGAGCGCTTAGCACGTAGAATCAAGAACCCAGGTTCGATCCCTGGCGCCGGAGCGAATTTTTCTCCTCTAATATTAATTGTTACCGTAACAGACGTATTCTGTATGACCAAAAAATTAACCTTTACGTAGATCATTATTATCAGCTGTTATTTTTTTTCAAATGGCGGCAACTGCGAGGGACCGAACTGCCCGATTCCAAAATGTCATTATTTGTTTTATCCGTGTTTAAATTCGTTTAAAATTAATTCAAAGACGTGTCATCAGAATACAATACTTTATTAGATAAAACTCGCACTTGTTAATTCAATCACACTTTCTTTACAACTGCTTGACTGAAAAGATAGGATATTGAGCTACGGGTTGAAGAACCGCTCAGATACCCAATAAAATAAAATAAAAAGTCATCATCTAATTCAGTATAGTAGCTACTGAAAAATTTGTTACCAAAAATTCACAAAGGAGAATAATTATCACCATGGATACAGTCATCCTTTCCTACTTTCTTCATTAGGAACAGCAATAAATTTCGCAGTAATATACTGAATTAGAAGATGATCACTCTCAATCTTCTTAGTCCTGAGACAGTTGCTGTTTTATTTTTAAACTTCAATATAATTTATACACTTCAAAAAAAGTAATTGAAATAAGGAAAACTGCTTGAAAAAATTTTACAGGTTACAGTTAGGGCACAAATGGACTAGACTTCAGGTCTCTGCACATACATCTTATATCATAATTAGACTTCGTGGAATTGCCACGAGAATCGTAAGGTTTACTATGCACGCGGTATAGACTGTATGAGAAGGGGACGTGCAACGGATGGAGTATGCCTCTGATGTAAACACTGAGCAGTATACTGCGGTTACAATAAAACCTGTATCCTGCATTCAAGAAGTATAATGAATGATCATTGAAGTAGAAAATGTCTAAACATGTAAATACACAATTATTTTGTAGTGAGATATATTAACTCTTAAAATTTAATGTAATATACTCACATCATCCTTGAATATGTGCATTGCGGTGAAGAGTTACGTACATTTTGAGCGACTGCAAAGTGAACCTCCTCCGATGGTCACTCAAACAGTTTTTATATTGGGAAAATGTACGTTCAACATCACACGATGTAGTAGGTGCATATTTGAAGAATGAGAATCACTACTTTTTAGTACACCAACTTCAGACTTCTTGTCGTGATCTGATAGTACATAATTTATAATACGAAGTTGTGAATAGGCAGAATTTTTAGCAATAATGTTTCTCAATTTACATTTCACTTTTTCTGAAATTAGTGAATTGTTATTTTGGATAACGGTTTGTGATTCTTTATCCACCTTATTAGGGGCTTCTGAGAGTTGTAGTTTAGACGATTCTAACAGGGTGATGCTTTTGGACACGATTTTAAAATTAGAATCAATGAACAGAATATCTTACAATAGCTGTTAAGAAGGCAATGATTTTACAGCTGCAACAGCGGAACTGTCTGTGTTATCCAATGCATAAATTACCTCCATTATTTTGCCGTAATATTCTGCATAATAATTAACAGCATCCAACCACGTTTTCCAACGGGGGTAAGAATATTCCAGGGGCAATTGTTTGGAGCAGCAACACTCTCATTGTAGTACGTTTGATTGAATTCTTGTCTGCACTGAACAAATGTTAAGCTTTGACTATTTCAACCACAGTAATGCAAAAACAAGTGCTTACATAGGTATACATTAGCTGTAGCTGCTCCATCTATTTGGACCGGTCACAACTCTTAACATGAACTGCTTATACTACGAGACCGGGCGGTCGCTCACCTCCTCTATACTACCGTACATAGGCAACCTGATTGCATGCTGCGTGTGGCAATTCAACGAAGTCTAATCATAATCATGTATGAACTATAGTATAGCATACTATACTCTCAGGACTCAGGTGGTTATGAGAATTTTGACTTTGATTGTTTTTCCCCAGTACTCTTCTTATCTTTTGATCTTCTAAGTCACAAAAGACCAAGAATGTTCCATTTTATTGTGAAAAAATACATTTTAAAAATTAGTTTTAGATTGACAGGATGTCGCCACGTTGGTTCATTCCTAGCGCGTTAGGCTTTTCAAATCCCAACTCCATCCTCAATTTGTAACTTTTTTTGGGCAGCATTTAGTCTAAACATCACCCGAGGTTTCCGAGTACTTCGGTTCCCCTGTGGCATTCTAACAATTATCCATCATCGTCATCATCATCATCATCATCATCATCAACAACATCATCATCATCATCATCATCATCATCATCATCATCATCATCATCATCATCATCATCATCATCATCATCATCATTCATTAAGAGTGTAACGTAGATCCACTATCTGTTGCGCACCCTGGATAGAGGTCTACGTTTCTCGGCACTAGCGTACGCTCGTATAGTCGAGACGAAGAATAACGACAAAAGTTAAGGTCCTTGCCACTGGAGAGGGGAAATTGACAGAATTTTCTTAGCGAGCAAGAACTTCATTTAGCAACCCTTCTTTCTTCAACTGTGGAAGTGACGGACCGAAGTTCTTTCTGTATTGCGATGATTATTTTATATATATATATATATATATATATATATATATATATATATATATATATTTTACGATGCTTTATCAACATCTTAGGTTATTTAGCGTCTGAATGAGATGATAATGCCGGTGAAATGAGTTCGGGGTCCAGCACCGAAAGTTATCCAGCATTTCCCCATATTGGGTTGAGGGAAGACCCCGAAAAACCTCAACCAGGTAACTTGCCCCGACCGGGAATCGAACCCCGGCCACCTGGTTTCGCGGTTAGACGCGCTAGCCGTTACTCCACAGGTATGGACTATTTTATATAAGTCTACTATATGCTATACGTACTAAAAAGGAGGAAGGTATCGGAGGGTGGAATTTCAGTCCGAAGCTATTAAGGAAATGGACTATGGCAAGTCCTTAACGATTACTAGAATGAAAAATGAACCATGCATGCTAGCAGGTCTCGCCAACTGGTCGCCACAAACCAGAACTGGTACTGAGTTGTGAATGTTGCACAGAGAGAAAGCTGGTTGTTTATCCCAAACGGCATCCATAGCTTTCAATATCGGACGACTAAATGCAAGAATTTATGCAGCAACATTGAAGAAAAAAATTCCTAAACAAAGAAATCTCAATAGTTTTACATAAAACATAAAAAGCCGAAAATATTAATATAATTTGAGGATACTACTTCCAAAATTACATCCTTAGATTCAAATTCATTTATGTAATATACTACGTCATCACATTAAGAAACTGCAGCCCGAAAGAGCAGTTCAGTTCAGCTATAAGAAATATTTTACAAAATTGAAGAGGAGAAAATGCAGCCAAGGGAGATATTTCACATGAAGCAAAATTAGAAATACATAAACAAGTACAAATAGGTATAAATGCCTTACAAAACGAAGTAAAATCCCGGGACAGAAATTATTGTGTTGGCGATTATGGTGGTATCAGATCGGCGATGGTGATGAAATAATAGCTAATAATAATAATAATAATAATAATAATAATAATAATAATAATAATAATAATAATAATAACAATCGTAGACGTATTCGTTTTTGAAAGGAAGGAGAGAAAATATTACGGAAAGAAAGACTTAAAGGACAAGGCTTACAAGGGCTGTAGCACCGAATGGCAAGAAGAAAAGGCCTTCTAGTTTACTATAATAATTAAATAACTCAGAGTTGCAACACAAACCCTTCTGCTGGTATTAGACCAGGCCTGCACAAACGGCGCTCATTGAGCGTGGTCGCTCCTTCGGAAAGGTACATCGGAATGACATAGGTCTGCTTTAGGTAGAGGATAGTGCACGCAGCTATCTGGTGTAGTGTGTATTATCATTAGTTATTTCACTTTGCCTATCTACGGATACATAATGGAGGAATCTAAAAGTGATCATCTGGCAAATTCTTTCAATATTGCTTGGGAAAATGCTTATTTTTTCACAGCAGCTGGAGTCAATACTTATCTGCCACAGACTTTGAAAGAAACAGGAAAACATAATATAGGGTCAGAAGTTGAAAGTTGCATTATTACATGAGGTAGGGTACATTAGAATTTATTAATCCTCAACAATTTAAATATCTCTTCAGGGAAAAGGCCAGCTCATTGTTGATATGTTGAATAAATTACGGGATTTCAGTCGTAAACTTTCACTTTCCGTAATTCAGTATCGGGAAGGTAATAGGCTCACTTTTCAACGATAGAAAATGTTCGTAATGAAAGCATGTTAAACGATTATGTGAAAATATTAATTGAAATTCAAAATGAATTTAATTCTAGGTTCCAAGATCTTGTCTTAATTGGAAAGATTTTTAAAGTTATCGCAATAAATTTCTTCAACACCAGTTGGAACAATGTCATACGATTTACAGCTTGAATTATTGATCTTCAATGTGGTCTAAGGGCTAAAGACCGTTTGAATAATAGGCTACTACTAGTCTGGTTGAGTTTTACAAGACTAAACCTCAGCAATAACATCCACGACTACACAAGCTGGCTGTGAAAATGATTGCTATGTTTGGCTCAACATTTATATTCGTGAGCAACTGTTTTCTATTATCTACTTTAACAAAGGCAGACATCGAACATCTGTAACTAATGTTTCATTACGATCAGTACTGTTCCTTTTAGATGTCAACAGCGTAAAACCGCGTTTTGATGTACTGATAAATAAAAATATAACAAAATGATTAAGTAGCTAAGGAGTTTCTATTATTTTTGTAAAATAAATATGTCATAATTAATTAATAATAGTTCAAGATAGTTTTGTAAACACTGAACGGGAATTAATTTCATGACCACTCGTACTAGTACTTTTGTGTACATTTTGTACGACGAGATCACCCCTTCTTCCAGTCCACCCTTATACAGAGCGCAGCCAATATCTGCATTCCGCTCTCGAGCAGGGATCCGACTCGGAGAGCGCGAACCTTGTGCAGGCCTGTTTTAGATCGATCAGGCGATGTAGAGCGTTTAAAGTGTCTTCACATTTTAGCTGAAATATGTTGCTAAAAATGGATAACTGAAATGAAACTGCGTTAATTTTTATGTAGTTTTGTGAAAAGCTAATTACTCACGATAAGAGACTAGTGATGTGTTTTATGTGGAGAGTGACATTTTATGGGGCAGAAATATGGACATTACGACGAAGTAAAGAGGAAAGACTACAGTAGAAGCATTTGAAATGTGGATATGGAAAAGTATGGAGCGTGTGAAATGGACAAACAGGATAAGAAATGAAGCTGTGCTAGAAAGAGTGGGTGAAGAAATAATGATGCTGAAACTGATCGGGAAGTGAAAAAGGAATTGGCTGAGCTACTGGCTAAGAAGAAACTGCTTATTGAAGGATGTACTGGTATGAATGGTAAACGAAAGAAAAGTTCGAAGATGAAGAAGATATCATACGATACACAACATTAACATATATGGATTGCATGAGGAGACTAAACGGAAGGAGGAAAAGAGGAAAAATTGGAGAATTGCAATGAAAGACCTGCCCTTGGGCAGGAAACTATGAATAAATGAGTAATCTACTTAACGATTTTCTTTGCTAATTGATAATTAATATCTATATAAGTTCATAGATGGCTCTCTAGCCATTTCTAATATTTTGAGTAAAATGTCCAAATGCATGAGATTTCAATTGGGAAGCCTTACTTAAAATGGGGATTACTTTGACACAGTATGGAAGAGTTGATAGATCATATAAATACGAAAGCAATAAAAGCCCCTCACGACACATTGTGTCGAATTTGTTGCACAAATCTATGGCGAACTGTAGAATGTTGATGAAATTAAATTTGTAAGGTTTAAGGAAACAGGATGTCTGGGGAAACCGCGTGATTTTCCGACCTTATACACAAATGACTCGTGAATTTCAGAAACCCCATAAGTTAAATTTTTCACAAATTCAGTTTTTCATAGCTTATGGTTGTAATATTCATACATAGGTCTTTCAAGTGGTACAGAAATCCCACACGTTCAGTGCTCAGTGTATATTTCACAGCGGCAATAAGTTACAGTAAAATGCAGGAAATTGGAGGAGCATCATAAATCCAGGACGTGTGGAATATTTTAGAAACTAAAAAATTCAGTTTACTTTTCTATAGATGTAAATAATTTTAAGAAATGAATAAATATGCTATTCATACTACTCTGCTTTTTTGTATGTTTGTGTACTTTTTCAATTTCTTGGCTTAAATATGCGTCTAATTAATGTTGTTTATGAGGTAAAAAATTGTCCTGTCCGTCTTCTTCACCTAAAAATAATTATTTAAACAAATAAAATGACTGTTACTAGTCGTGAGTTGCAGAAACCCCACATGTCCAGTCAATCCAGATATTTTTCCAGAAAATACTAAAGAGAAAAATTGAAGTTCATGTATGTTTTTTTAGTAGGTTATTTTACGACGCTTTATCAACATCTTAGGTTATTTAGAGTCTGAATGAAATGAAGGTGATAATGCCGGTGAAATGAGTCCGGGATCCAGCACCGAAAGTTACCTAGCATTTGCTCATATTCGATTGAAGGAAAACCCCGGAAGAATCCTCACCCAGGTAACTTGCCCCGACCGGGAATCGAACCCGGGCCACATGGTTTCGCGGCTAGACTCGCTAACCGTTACTCCACAGGTGTGGACTTCATGTATATTAAACACTGGAATTTATTATTATGCTTTCACAATAAATAGTAACTTTAAAATTTCAAACACTTTTGAAGGTAATTTGTTTTTGTGCCTCCTTAAAAATTTACTCAAATGGACATGTGGGGTTTCTCCAATTCACGATTCAAATAAAATTTCGGTCAATATCAGAGATCTAACGCGAGTTCAATGGATGATGGTCAGCGCTCTAAAGGCTCATTCACAATGAAAATTAAACATAACGTAAGCGTTAACTTAAAGTTACAGTGAAATCAAGAAGTCATACCATCATTCACGATGGGAACATAAACATAACAGCAAACATACTTGGTAAGCATGGAAACATAACAACGACGCCATTTCCTCATATTCTGTCGTATACTTCAGCGCCCCACGATTGTGTTCTGTTTGCAAATCACGTAAGCATAAGCATGAAAGTTTGGAGTTTGCAAACTTTCATGTTAACGTCTTACGGTAATGTTTATGTCAATGCTTATGTGAATGATTGTGAATGATCCCATTTGGTAGCCTGGGCACAAACTTCTGTGTTTATGTTACGGTTATGTTTAATTTTCATTGTGAATGGACCTTAACACTGTGCTGCCGGGGAAGCAGTCTAGCAACGTACAAATACTTTATTGCCAGAACAAAGATACATATTCATTTCTTTTATATAAAAACACTTTAGCACCCCCAGAAAGAGTAAGTTACATATTCGAAATACATTTATGTTACAGTTAAGATAAAATCCGTAATAGCCAGAGAGTCGAAAATCATTCATTGCATGAAAGCATTGATCGTCCTGCTCAGGAAAGTGACTACCCTGCGAGCAAGGAAATAATCATACTATTTTAGTTTTGAAGATAAATAATTGACCGCAATTTTTATCACGAATGGTCAAAGGGGGAAAAAGGTTTGCACTGAGGAAATGGGGCTAGACCTTGACGTCCGGGAGTTTGTGGTTGGGACTTTCTTCAGATGAAAGATGGTTCTCGCTTGATACGCAACTCCCCCTCCACCCTAACGTACACATGTCACTTCCTTCTGAGGAAACAAGTTCCGGTGAACACTTGCAGCCACACTTGAGATTTAATTTCAATGTATAGTGCTCTGTCTTATTAACAATGATTTATCTTTGAATTTCGGCACGTTTGTATCCAACGATATTACCTCAATTATTGGCAACAGGCCATGACTGTTTGGCCAAGAATCTGCATAGAATTGGAATATATCAGTCTCCTAACTGTCCATTGTGCAACTCAAATCAAGAAATGGATTCAGAACATCTCAAAATCTGTACGTCAGTGGCTAACCATGACAATATCTTTGAAAACTATTGGAGTGCAAGAGGTTAAATGACTTTATTGTCAAATGCCTGGCATTAGAAAACAACAACATATTACCTCAATTAGGTACTACTATGTGATAATATTCGTTTATGTTCCTGTATTTGTCTATTGATACTCTAGTCATACATTCAACGCTATTTTACCTGAGATAGTAACGTTAATATTATAAATGCAATTTGTAACAATTTGTAGGGAGAAAAATTTCAAATGAATATCTGTACTTTACATTCAGAAATGTGTTTGAACGTAATTTATACTGTATACCTATAAAACCTTCGTAACAATACTTGTTCCGATATAATTAATTAATTAAATGTTGCACAAATCTAGTATACGAATTAATTCAGAAGATTTTGATACAAAATTTAGGACATTCCAGGAAGAAAAAAGATGCTGAACAGTTTGTAATGATTCCTGGCTTATGTTTCGATTTTGAACCTTATTAAAAATAACTTCCAAATTGTTCATAACGTGATAAAACTATGTGTTTAGCACAGAATTTGGTCACATTAATTTCCATTGTGCCGGTTGGTAATTTTGTGACAAAATTGCTAAATCAGAAAGCAAATTTTCCTTCTCCTTTTTTTAATTTTTCTCATCACGTGAAGGGTTTTTTAAAAGTATGAAGCATTTAAAACAGCTGGAACTCTAAAGAAAACTAGTTTAGAAACATACAGAATTATTAAAATATTTGCATGTGACTGCGAAAATGAGATAATGAAATAAAAGATCCTTACAGAATGTATACAGAACAAAAGAAGTACAACATAGTCCTATAAAGATCGAGAATTAGTAAAGAGTATTTTTACTTGGTTATTTAATGCCGCTGTATAAGGCACTGTGCTATTTAGCGTCGGTGGAATTGGCGAGATGAGGTCGAAGATTCGCTATAGATTATCTGACATTTGCCTTATGGTTAGTGAACACCACGGAGAAACACCCAACCGGGTAACCTGCCCAAGCGGGAATCGAACCTACGTTCGAGCTTGACTCCGGATCAGCAGGTGAGCTACGCCGATCGTGGTAGTAAAGAGTAACACAATTCAAAGCAGAGTTTTATTTTAGGTTAAATAAATCACTTTGTATAAATATATGTAGGCCTAATCACTATCACCTTTATTTTTTAACTTCGCACTAGAATATGCCATTAGGAAAGTTCAGGATAACAGATAGGGTTTGGAATTGAACGGGTTACATCAGCTTCTTGTCTATGCGGATGACGTGAATATGTTAGGAGAAAATCCACAAATGATTAGGGAAAACACGGAAATTTTACTTGAGGCAAGTAAAGGGATAAGCTTGGAAGTAAATCCCGAAAAGACAAAGTATATGATTATGTCTCCTGATCAGAATATTGTGCGAAATGAAAACATAAAAATTGGAGATTTATCCTTCGAAGAGATGGACAAATTCAAATACCTGGGCGCAACAGTAACAAATATAAATGACACTGGGGAGGAAATTAAAAGCATAATAAATATGGGAAATGCCTGTTATTATTCGGTTGAGAAGCTTTTATCATCCAGTCTGAAAGTTAGAATTTATAAAACAGTTATATTACCAATTGTTCTGTATGGTTGTGAAACTTGGACTCTCACTTTGAGAGAGGAACAGAGATTAAGGGTGTATGAGAATAAGGTTCTCAGGAAAATGTTTGGGGCTAAGAGGGATGAATTTACAGGAGAATGGAGAAAGTTATACAACGCAAAACTGCACGCATTACATTCTTCACCTGACATAATAAGGAACATTAAATCCAAACGTTTGAGATGAGCAGGGCATGTAACACTTATCAGCGAATCCAGAAATGCATATAGAGTGTTAGTTGGGAGACCGAAAGGAAAAAGACCTTTGGGGAGGCCGAGACGTAGATGGGAAGATAATATTAGAATGGATTTGAGGGAGGTGAGATATAATGATAGAGACTAGATTAATCTTGCATAGGACAGGGACCGATTACTGGCTTATGTGAGGGCGGCAATGAACTTGCGGTTTCCTTAAAAGCCATTTGTAAGTAAGTAATATCAAGACTGAATAATATTTAAAAATCCATAAACTGAATTGAAAAAAAGAAGAACACATAAAAAAATATTAATACAAATACCATCGAACTTAGGCGAAATGACGAAATGGATGACAAAGTAATCCGACACTAAGCAAAGCACATAGTGCTGGGGTGATGGTGGAAAATTACAGCGACAATATTGTGATGTTAAAAAAATGTATTTATTATCTTCACTAAAGTATGTGATTTTAGAAAACCTTACACCAAAAAGTTGTCGTCCGCGATGGTCTGTAGCTTAGCCGTTGGAGGTTCATTGGTTGAAACCCCGCGGAGGGTGAAGAATTTGTAATGGACAATAAAATTCTTCCGCCAGTTTTACTCACGTAAAATAATTCTGTGCCTGATGGTGAGGTCCAGGCAAAATTTGTCATCCACATCGAATTTCACTGCTAAATAACCCCTGCAGTACAAAGCACTTTAAATAAATTAATTCTACTTTTGTTCAATCATTAGGACTGAACCTCGCAAGTGATACCAAACTGGCACCACTTATGAAGCAACTAGGCCAGTAGATAATCGGGTAAGGTGGCCAGCTCCTTTCTGCCTCCATTGCAGACTAGCTACATATTACACTAGTCAGACTTCAGAGGAATATAAACAATTGTTCTTCCTCTGACACATATCATCAAGTGAGATGTATTGCCTGATAATAGATGTACATATCAACCAGTAGTACTAGTATTACTTTTTACTGGCTTTTAAAGAACCCGGAGGTTCTTTGCCGCCCTCACATAATCCCGCCATAGGTCCCTATTAGAGGTCGGCAAACTGTCGATCAGGCTTGCCCATAATTGTTTACGTCCGTGAGCGGCTTCGTATCGTTCGTCCGCCTGCAACCTTCCCTCACAAGCAGCCAGGCAGTGTGGTTGCACGTGACTCCCAACAGTCCTAAGAGTGACCCGAAAGGCCTGTTGGGTTTCGCCGACCTGCAGCAGACTGCTGCTTTCAGATGCATGATAAATATGAACCAAGTCATTCAAACCTGACAGGAAGCCTATAGACATATATATATATATATATATATATATATATATATATATATATATATATATAAACTACTGAAAACTTAATTTGTCTTCTGAAACGTACCGTTAATAAAGACAAAGAAAACTATTTCTCGTCAACATAATATCCATTAAATGCCAACAGTTATTATAAATTACTTGCACTTTCCCTTTCATCGTAGTAATATAAATTTAATGCAAACCATTCAAACTTTCAGCTTCATAAATAAAAAGAAATCTGTCCCTCAGAATTTAAATAGCAAATCAATATTCTGAAGAACGAAAAAATTTTATAAAGTTTACAGGTATTCACGAGGCTTTTAATTGTTGATAAGGAAAAAGTTAAAATGAAATATTTGTCTATAATAGTTGTTGATATTCATAATAATTGTTACCAATATCTTTTCAACATATTTCTCTCCTCTCCTCTCCTCTCCTCTCCTCTCCTCTCCTCTCCTCTCCTCTCCTCTCCTCTCCTCTTCTCTTCTCTTCTCTTCTCTTCTCTTCTCTTCTCTTCTCTTCTCTTCTCTTCTCTTCTCTTCTCTTCTCTTCTCTTCTCTTCTCTTCTCTTCTCTTCTCTTCTCTTCTCTTCTCTTCTCTTCTCAACTAGTAACAAGTTATGAAATGTTACTATTTTGTTGAGTCAGATGCACTTTGCAGGAATATGAAATGTATAATATTGTCTTATTACTTCATGAATTCTGTAGCGCAATAAATCGTGAAACTGTGTTCCTTTAATCAAGAAATATCTGCCGTGTTGGACCATAAGATAAAGATTTTTTGAAGTGACTAAATAGCCAACGAACTTAGGTTTCAAACTAGTACTATTTCATCTTAACCAGCGCAGACTGGCTTCCGTGAATTCAAGTCACTCTATCTAATAATACGAGCAAACAGGCAGGCTTTCTTGGGTCCCGCCTGGAATGAACCTATAAAACCCGGGCTCAATGGGTTAACTTGCTTTGTAGCGTCACCGGAACCCAAGCCTGACGGCAACCGGGTACGGGCGTGATTCTTGTGTGATTTGCCGGTCTCTAGTCCCTATCCTGTGCAAGATCAATACAGTCTCTATCATCATATCCCACCTCCCTCAAATCCATTTTTATTTTATCTTCCCATCTACGTCTCGACCTTCCCACAGGTCCTTTTCCCTCCGACCTCCCAACTAACACTCTATATGCATTTCTGGATTCGCCCATACGTGCTACATGCCTTGCCCATCTCAAACGTCTGGATTTAATGTTCCTAATTATGTCAGGTGAAGAATACAATGCGTGCAGTTCTGTGTTGTGTAACTTTCTCCATTCTTCTGTAACTTCATCCCTCTTAGCCCCAAATATTTTCCTAAGCACCTTATTCTCAAACACCCTTAATCTCTGTTCCTCTCTCAAAGTGAGAGTCCAAGTTTCACAATCATAAAAAACAACCGGTAATATAACTGTCTTATAAATTCTAACTTTCAGATTTTTTGACAGCAGACTGGATGATAAAAGCCTCTCAACCGAATAATAACAGGCATTTCCCATATTTAGTCTGTGTTTAATTTCCTCCCGAGTATCATTTATATTTTGTTACTGTTGCTTCCAGGTATTTGAATTTCTCCATCTCTTCGAAGGATAAGTTTCCAATTTTTTACATTTCCATTTCGTACAATATTCTCGTCACGAGACATAATCATATACTTTGCCTTTTCGGGATTTAATTCCAAACCTATCTCTTTACTTGCCCCAAGTAAAATTCCCGTGTTTTCCCTAATTGTTTCTGGATTTTCTCCTAACATATTCACGTCATGCGCATATACAAACAGCTTATGTAACCCGTTCAATTCTAAACCCTCTCTATTATCCTGGACTTTCCTAATGGCATACTCTAGACCAAAGTTAAAAAGTAAAGGTGATAGTGCATCTCCTGGCTTTAGTAGTATTACTAGTAGTAGTAGTATTACTACTACTGCCAAACAAGTACTTTCTGGCAGTAAGACAATAATCTTGACTTTTTATTACATAAGAAATAGTGTCAAATGAAATAACTTCGACTTATATATAGATAAAAACTGATTTGCTCGCAGTACTTACATGTAGGCTAGTAGATAGAATATTTTATCACTCTACGTTTACCCAACACTAAGATAGTAAGTCTAAGAATAAATTGTTGCGATAGAGTGAAATGTGATTTTGTTAACTAGGTGTGACAGAAAAATAAAGAAAGAAAGAAAAAGGAAGACAGGAAGAAAGGATAAAAAGAAAGGAAGGAAAGAAGAATGGAAGAAAGAAAGAAAGAAAGAATGGAAGTAAAGAAGGAAGAAAGAAAGGAAGGAAGAAAGGAAGAAAGGAAAGTAGGGAGAAAGAAAGGAAGAAAGGAAAGTAGGGAGATAGAAAGGAAGAAAGAAAGGAAACAAGGAAAGGATGGAAAAACAAAGAAAGGAATGAAGAAAGAAGGAAAGAGGAAAAAAGAAGAAAGAAAAAAGGAAGAAAGGAAAGTAGGAAGAAACAAAGGAAGAAAGGAAGGAAAGAAAGGAAGGAAGAAAGAAAAGAAGAAAAGGATAGAAAAAGAAAGAAAGGAAGAAAGAAGGAAAGAAGAGAGAAAGAAAGGAAGAAAGGAAGGAAAGAAAGGAAGAAAGAAAAGAAGGAAAGGATGGAAAAAGAAAGGAAGGAAGAAAGAGAGGAATACAGAAGGATGAAATAAAGAAAGGAAAAAAGGAAGAGAGGAAAGTAGGGAGAAAGAAAGGAAGGAAAGAAAGGAAGCAAGAAAGAAGGGAAGGATGGAAAAAGAAAGAAAGGAAGGAAGAAAGAGTGGAAGAAAGAAGGAAAAAAGAAAGAAAGAAAGAAAGAAAGAAAGAAAGAAAGACAGAAAGAAAGGAAGATAGAAAAAGCAGTTAATAGAAAAGAGGAAAGACTTCAATCTTCCTACTTATATCTGTTTTATTGATTATGTTGAAGCATACAACATTTTGATAAGCTCTGTCCTTACTTATGTTAGGTAAGCTTAAGCTATTTGACATCAAGATGGAAAACGTTGAATAACTACCGAAAATAGCTTATAGGTAAAGTGGCTGCTATAGTCATTTCATCGAAAGAACAAATAGATATCTACAACTCAAACTAGTGTCTATATTTGAGCATCTGTAAATGTAAGAATGTGATTAATTGAATCCAACATCTAAACAGAATGCATGTACCTAGCTACAGAACTCAAGGAAGAACGTCTCTCTATCGACCCTAAAAATATGAAAGAAATGTTAACAGACGGGTCTATTGCTTGTCAAATTGACGATATTGTTTTATTATTGAATTGCTTCCAGTTTACTTCTGGAAATTCAATACGTACACGAAGTCCAAATACACATACGATATTAAAATTTACTCTTGTCAAAGAGACAATAATCTAGAAATGTGGCAGTTATACTGACACATATTTCTGAAGAAATGAGATAATTTTGGTTATTTGTAACTACTTCAGCTAATAAATAATCTTGTGGTATGATTTATTTTGAAGAGAATATAATGGAATATAAGATGTTTATTTTATGTACTTTCCACATATTTATTTTATTTTTTTATTTGTGATGGTTGAGTTTACATCAGAGAAATTGCTGTGTAATATAGCATTTGATAGGAGGTGTCGGTTGAATTTATCACCTTTATATCAGGTCTATTAGACCAGTGGTTACCAACCTTTTTTGAACGACGACACACTTTACTCTTAGGCAATAGAGTATCCTGTGTGAGTGTACTCATCCATGCCAGAGATCTTACACAGCTTACTTTATGAAATAGTTGAAGGGTATTTGTAGTTGAGACTGTATACAATTGTTACAGATAGCAGATTTGGAAACTTAAAATTAAAAATTTAGCACTTTAAAAATCAAATTTAGCACTTTATAGCACTTTTAATGTTAGAATCTAGCATTTGGTAGAATTTTGGGATGAAAGGTTTTGTGGAAAGTTTGGTGGTATAAATTCAATATTATCATGTGTTAACAACAGAAGCATTTTTCGGATAAAATTCTGAAAATAATAAGTAAGGAACATATATAATTACAGTGAAATTGTGAACATTAAGAAGCGTGTCAAAATATGGGCCTGCTAAACCAGAAATGTATATAATATTGGTATTCAAGACAACGAATCATTTCATTTCATTCAAAGACATTCATTGAAAGTTACATGCAACAAATTCCAACATGGATAAAGGACTAAATTAGTTTTATTGTTAGAAAAATATACAAGGAAAATTATAGTATATAAAATTTCCAGCACTCCCTTGAAAGAGAATGATCTCATGCATAGGGGAGATTCAGTACATAATAAAATTACATAGACTATTACACTTTTACTATGTCATACTACTTTTGACCAATAAAACGGTACGGGACGAAGTGTTTCAACCAATCATGGCTGCTTATCCCACAACTTTTATCATTTCTCTAGCATTTTTTATCACCTCCCTAGCATTTGTTTGCTTTTATGACCTCCCTAGCATTTGTTTCTTTGGTTCGGTTTATCCCGCAGATTCTCCCAACTCTCAAGTAATCAGTGGCGAATCCTCCCTTTCATTTCGCCATCACTCATTTCACCAACGCTAGATAACTTCTCAGTTTACACACAAGTTACTATATACAGAGATTGTGAACTTTTATTAATTCTGAATACCGCTATAGCAGTCGTTACCGTCTGGCTGGAGGAATCTCTAGAAAGAAGGTGGAGGTTTAGTCAGGCTAATCAACTTCAATTTCGTACGTCTGACTTTCTAAATACAATATGGCCGTATTACAGCTTTGATCGAGCTGTCATGTTGGCGAGAAAAATCTGAAATTGTGATTGTACACACTTTTCCGTGGCCTTGTATGAAATTAGCTGGAACGGGAGTTTTGGCTTCGCGATAAGATAAGGTGCGGTATAGTGACCGCAAGCATTCAACCACTCTCCTGGCCCCCGCTTTGTAATCATTACGTTTCAAAGAAAACCATACATACATACATACATACATACATACATACATACATACATACATACATACATACATACATACATACATACATGCATAGCCTATATACCAAGGCGTATCGAAAATGGCCGAACATATATATATATATATATATATATATATATATATATTTTTTTTTTTTTTCAGAAATTAAAATTTAAGGGTTCGCATACGTTGCATCCAACATTTCGCACAAAGAAATTTTACCTAATAGAAGCACTTTTAATCGAGTCGCAGAAGGTTACTTTTTGATTATATTAATTTTTCTAACATAACGATGGTGTTGAACAGAAACCCCATATGTAAAAAAAAAAAAGTCACTTGATCCCTATCAAGATCCCTATCTGCAATCTTATGCCAAGTCATAGATACAAACTTTGCAAGAACATATTTAAATGTCCTCTTATTTAAGATATTTATCCATTGTTCTAGCCTATATAGACTTTTAACGCTTAAATAAAGATGTATACAAACTATCATGCAATAGTAGCATTTGCTTCATTCCTTAAATGGTTTCTATGATCGACTGACACATTGTCAAGCAGCTGAGGGCTACTTGTTTGAAGGTGATCTAGCTTCGTTTTGTTTTTGTTAAGGAAGGAGTATTCTATTATTTTAATATTCGATATACTTTTCTGTTTTCTTGATTTAGCAACACTGAATTTGTACAGAAGTATCAAGTGTGGGTACTTTTTAAAAAGCTCTTAATGAGCATTATTCAAAAATAAAAAAAAATACTTTGGGTGTTCTACTTAAAATAAGAGAGTTGAAATTACTTCCGGTTAAACCAGAAGTAGAAAAAACTCGGTAATACCATTATTGAGTTCTCAGTATAATTCCCCACACACCAAGTTTCATGTCACTGAACTACATGCTTCAAAATTTATTTAGATGTTGCGGGACTTTTAACCAACCCTGTACATGTATACGCACATGAAACATAATAAATGCTGGTATGTTTATATTAGTACCATATTATTTAATACATAAAGCTCTATTGATAGAATTAAGCATTTTACTTTATGGCTTTTATTCCACAATACAAATTAAAACTGAAGTTTTTCTTTTTAATAGCTTATGAGAAACCAAAATTGTACAAAAACACACACACATAAGAAGAAAATTTTCCTTAACATTTCCAATGTCTCAGAACTACAAACAGATTCCATCATAAGTGCAAATAGGTATGAAGAGAGGGGTCGCCTACTCTGATGGCTCATTATGTCTGGCTATTTCAAACAGCTGTGCATCGATATACTTTTTCACTATTGCTTATGTAGGTATATAACATTGCTGCACCTTGACCTTGAGAACAGAGATGAATATCACTTGCAGGCAAAACACGTGACATTTCCCATAACTGTTATGATTGTTACAGAAGGATAAATGAGGAGGAAAGAGGAGTTAAGTTAAATATATTTAAAATAATGTTTATTACATACTTTCCTCATTAGAGGGTTTCCACGAGAACAAAGTATAGTCCAACAATTTGTGTGAATGTTTAAAAGAAAATATTAATATTACACATACAAGCCCTATCGAAAGCTAATAACAAGAGAGTGACAAATATTTATACAAAGAAGGTACACAAACACAGAAATATAGAAATTTACAACTGTAAGTTACGGCAATATAGCAAGAGAATGTGCTCATTAGAGAAATTCTGTAAATATATAGGAAAACAATGAGCCTTACCAACTTTTTCCATGATAAAATAATTTCGGAATATGTACTGTATTATATGAATAGGTCGAAACATGTAAACCAGGTACGACAGAATTTAACACAAGAAAGTCATATAATACGTATTCCAAAGTGATACAGTGTTAAAAGTTGTGTAATCAAGATGTATAAAATAATTAGTAGGACCAGTTACAATAAGTGTTATCTTTATCAATATGTAATATGTAATGCTTATTGAAATGTAAACCGAGCTTATCAGCGACATAATTTATTAAGCTACCATGTAAGAGATGGACTTGAAAGTGATATGTCTATGCCCAAAAATTAATAGAACCAGTTACAATTAAGTGTTGTCATTGTCAGTATTTAATATTTACTATCTATTGTTCATTGAAATGTAAACCGCGCGTACCGGAGATATTGTTCAGCTACCATGTAAAAGATGGACTTACCAACTTGAAACGTTATGTTGCAGATTGCCAGTGCATGGAGGAGAGGGAAGGGAAGGTGTAGAAATGTCAGATTATAGGAAAGACTGATCTGATCATATCTAAACAACTAGGACCATATTCATAGACATTCTTAGCGCTGGTTTCCGGCGGATGATCAGCGAACTAACGTTTTTCGTATTCCTAAACCAGTGTTAGTGATATGATATCGTCCCACCTCTGGCAAACTAGCGAAAGTCACAAATTAGCGACCCTGTACTTAAGGTCTATATTACACTATTAAATAGCACAATATAGACCTTAAGTACAGGGTCGCTAATTTGTCACTTTCGCTAGTTTGCCAGAGGAGGGACGATATGATATGAATCCTGTACAAATAATCAGTCGATAGATGGATAGATGGATGGATGGATGGACGGACAGACGGACAGACGGACGGACGGACGGACGGACAGACAGACAGACAGACAGACAGACAGACAGACAGATAGATAGATAAATGAACGAACGAACGAACGAACAAACAAACAAACAAATAAGTATATAAGTAAATAAATAATTAAATAAATAAGTAAAGAATAGGACATTAGTAAGATCGCTGTGAGAAAGATGAAACTTCAGGATTTCTTTTATGTGTGAAAAGAAAAAGAAAATTACTATCAATATGTAAAAGTGAGATAAGATTCAAAGATATTTGTTTTGAAAAGAAAATATGGAAATTAAAGGAACAAAGCTGTACCAATTAAAGGTAATGAAACAAGAAATATACTTGACATGTGGGGGGAAAACACGATGCAGAAGTCTGAACAGGTTTCGATATCCTAATTCATGAAAGAACATGATTATGGTTATGGGAATTAAACGTGTATCTCGAAATGCCAAAAGGAAGAAGTTTAAAAATAATTGCTTTCCTTTTTCACAGATTGCTGAATATTAAATCCCAATTCAAATAAAAAATAATTTATAATGCGGAGAAGAAAAATAAAAGTTTTATAGTTTCGGGCTATACAATAAAATATATATTTGTAAAGTGATGTAAATAATATGCCGATAAATAAATTAAAAAATAAAAGATGGTGAATAAAATGAATTGGACATCTGGAAAGCATAACAGAATCTATAATGAGGAATTATTTATAACATTAGCCTAAAGCAAGTTTTCACAAGGACGTCTAAATCTTAAGTGTGCAGCAGACGTCACTTCTGTAGGATGACTGTTTACAATGAGCTAGATGCATCCAGGGTCAAGAATTTTAACCGTAGCGCTCTCAAGTTGTGAGAACTTTGAATCAATATTAGCCATTCGCGAGTAATGGAACATCTCATCGTGTCTTCAGCGTAACGGAAGGTGTTAATTGAATGGTAGACTGACAATAATAGCTGTAAAATGCAGTTAAATATATTTGATTACTTAAATGTGTAAAGAAATTGTGTTACAACTTGTAATAATTTACTATATTATGTATCCTTTAATTCGGAGACGATAAGATGGTAAACACAGCGATAATTAATTATTCAAATCTTCTTTTAAACTATAAATTGTTTACGGAGACGATAGGCAGATAACACAGGCCAGCGAGGAAAAAATTTTAAAACAATTTTAGCTCTCTTTGATGTATTTTTGTGTGCTGAAGCAAGAAATGACATAAAAATGCCACATCACGTACCATTTTTACACAAAACTTTATTTTATGTCTTATATTATTAATATACTGTCAATCAATCAAACTCCTGTATCTCCTCATGAGGAGCATAGGGCATTCACAAAGTGCCTCCATCGGACCCTATTTGTAGCCAACTTGTTCACTTCGCTCCATGTTTTCCCCTCCCTAGCAATTTCTTCCAAAACTGTTCTCTTACATGTATTTTTTGGCCTTTCTCTTGTTCTACTACCCTGGGAGTTCCAATCCAAAGCCATTCTTTCTACTGCTCCATCTTCTTTCCTGATTGTGTGCCCTATCCAATTCCACTTTCGTCTTTTGATTTCTATTGTGATTTATTTCTGATTTGTTATCTTCCATAGTTCTGAGTTTGTGCTTATATATGGCCATCTAATTTTTAAAATTCTTCGTAAACATCTATTAACAAATGTTTGCAGTTTATTTTATATAATTTTACTTGTTTTCCACGTCTCACAGCCATATAATAAGACTGATTTCACTTTACTGTTAAAGGTTTTAATTTTTGTAGAGCTAGATATAACATAAGATTTCCATATTGGGTACAACTGGACATTAATATACTGTACTAGCGATTTTTCTGTATCCATAATCCAATGCTCTAACGTAAAATTTTGTACTAACCAGTTAATGAGGATCAGAAACGTGATCTAGAAGGCTGTGCGTTGTAGAGAGTGAAAGTCTTGAAGAGTTTACCAATATGAACTCAATTATTTAATAAGAGATTTAGAGTTACCCAAGGAAAAAGCTGATCCCTTACGCACCAGATTAAAACAAATAAATCTGTTGGCACCAGAAACATTTTCTTCATTGGTACGAAGTAGAGAAGAGGAATTTACGCCCTGCTCTTCATAAGAGGGTGTCTAGTATAATGCAGTGATATTCCTGGTTTGATACAAAATTTAATGTTCAGTACGATGTGGATGAATGGAGACTTTCATCGATTCCTCCAAAGAAGTCTGAAGACAGTGATGAGTGCTTTTGCATAATGGCTACGTGTATGCTTCGTTACGTGTTTGTCATTCGGTACACCTTAAAGAAACTTATAAGAATCTTGAACTGGTTCTTCTTACAAAGATAAAATATAAAGATAATAACTGGATGATATGTGGATATCTGAGGGAGCTGTACATGCTTTTTGGTCAGCAGGTTGAATATATTAAGTTTCCATATTTTCTTTGTGAATGGGATCACATAAGAGGAAAAGCAACAAACGCAACTTCACCATGAAGAGAGAGAAAGATGGTATAAAGCATTTGACTAAGTGCGAGTGTTAATTATGAAAATTAATAGTTTTTGTAAAATATAACTCTAATATCTGTCACAGGAAAAGTTTCACTTCATTACTTTCTAATATTAAATTCAATAATGCTATATTAACATTGCTAAAAGTGCCAATGCGTGTTGCGAAAAAATTGTACGTGATAGAGAAAATTGGGATTCGGCACCCAAAGAAACTATAAAACTGTAGCACAAATTTTCAGAAAAAATTTTTATGATCCTTAATTTGGAAGCTTGTGTAATTGGGCCTGTTGTAGTTATTTCTATTCAAAAATTCCTTTCAAACCAAACAAATATTCAGAGATAATATGTGTGACAATTAAAGGACAAAGGAGCAAGGATTCAAATACAGTGATAAAGGACCTGGAGTTACAGAGAAACACGCCAACCTAACTTCTTTTTCACCATATCCCTCATAATATACTGTATATATTTTCCAGTGATTGGATCTACCTTTTTGTGACCAATTGTGCACGAACTATATTTTTATTAAAATAATTTTTTCTCTTTATTTTTTATTTCTTCCTATCTTAATTTTTTTTCGTTCCCTTTTCTTTCTTTCGTAGTTTTGCATCATAATAAAACGATAATGGAGCAAAATTATTGAACGAAAGTACTAGCGGAACTAAATGTTCTCGCCACCTCAACTCTTTTCTTCGTCCACCGCTGTGGAGTAACGGTTAGGATGCGTGATCGTGAAACGACTCATTTCGCTGACATTCTCACCTTCATCTCATTCTGACACTAGATAACATCGCAGTTCATAAAGCGTTGTAAAATAATCAATTAAACAACTATTTTTTTCACCGCATACGGCACACGTTTTTCAGAATACAACTCGGTCTCTTGTGAAAAGCTGTTACCAACTATGTGCTAACTGTATTCTATTAAATTGCCTAATTTTTTTTCGTTCTGTCTCTCTTTCTCTTTTTTCCCCTAATTATTTTCTCGTTTCTTTCTACTTTATTTCTTCCTTCTTCCTTTCTTTCATTATCTCTCTCCTGTCTTTCCTCTATTCTTTTCTTTCTTTCTTTCTTTCGGAGGAGGAGGAGGAGGAGAAAGAGGAGAAACAGAAAACACTGGGACATGTAGGTACATACCGGTACTCATTATATATACATATACATATTTATTCATTTATTTATTTATTCTGGTGTAGTTAAGGCCATCAGGCCTTCTCTTCCACACGACCAGAAATACAAATGCACTAATAGAAGTAAATGGAAAAAAAATGATGCTATAAACAAATCAAGCTACACAAAAATATACACAGTTTGCAGTCACAGAAACTTGAAATGAGTGATCAAGTATAGTAATTAATTGTATCCTAACTAATTAACTAACATAAACAAGAAACTTTGAATTTTAATCTGGAGTAAAAAAAAACACAAATCAACACTTTTAGCAATACCTAAAAAACCTTAAATAAGACAAAATGTTCCAATTTAATTTTGAATTGTGATAAAGTCCGGCAGTCCCTGACGTCATTAGGTAACGAATTCCAGAGGCGAGGTATTTTTACAGTATAGGAAGATGAGTAAAAAGACTTTCTGTGATGAGGGATAGAAAGAAGTGCTTGACGTCGGTTTCGAAGAGTTGTAAGTAATTGAAAGCGCGACAACAGATAATTCGGAGTAGAAGTATGCATGATTCTAAACAGAAGAGACAGTGAATGTATTGTTCTTCGTTCCTTCAGACGCACCCATGAAAGTGACTGGAGGGAAGGCGTTATATGATCAAATTTACGAGTATTGCAGATGAAGCGTATGCACACATTATGAACACGTTGTAGTCTCTCAGCTAAGAGTGAGCTTACATTAGTTAGCAAAGATTCGCAATAATCAAAATGGGGCATTACAAGCGCCTGAATAAGATTCTTTTTTAGACTAAGTGGTAGAAATTCTTTCATATGAAACAAGGAGTGAAGCTGAGAAAATATTTTTTTGCAAGAGTGTGTTACTTTAGTGTTCCAATTTAGGTCGCTATCCATAAAAAGTCCAAGATTTTTAACTGTTTCACTGTATTTAACAATAATCCCATTCAATTTTATATGTGGTATAGTACTACTATCAAGAATGTTTCGTGGACGATTATTTCTCTGGCTTTAACCTTAATTCAAATTTGTGTGCCCACAGTGAAATCGAATCCAAGTCTTCGTTTATTTTATTTACTGCGTCACTAGTCTCGTCAGGGTGGAAATGCAAATAAATATGCAAGTCGTCAGCATACATATGGTATCTGCAGTGTTTCATCATTTTAGTCATGTCATTAATGTAGATCATGAAAGGTAAAGGTCCGAGAACTGATCCTTGTTGAATTCCAGTTTTCACGACACGCCATTTTGAAGAATAATCGCTTGCAATGACATATGTACGGTGTTAACAAAAGAATACTAGGGTTTCAAATCATTGTGCTTTCTGTACTTTTAATATAATTTATAAATTAATGACAAGCTACATTCGGAAGTATAATTGCCCAGTTTTGGTGTACATTACTCAAAGTTCCTCAATGTGCACACCTCTGGTCACCCGACACATAACTAAACGGTAATCAAATTCCTACCATACCTGATCGAGCATATCTGGTGTAATGGTCTCCACAGTACGAGTAATCTGTCCGTGGAGATCTCGGAGGGAACGAGGCATTAGGGATACGTAAACTCTGTCTTTCACATACCTCCACAAGAAGAAATCACACGGTGTTAGATTCGGGGACTGTAGCG
The DNA here is from genome assembly GCF_040183065.1 of Periplaneta americana. NCBI lineage: Eukaryota > Metazoa > Arthropoda > Insecta > Blattodea > Blattidae > Periplaneta > Periplaneta americana. The sequence goes on from NC_091132.1 coordinate 143,042,985, forward strand.
CCCACAGGAGAAGATGATTGTCCGCATCTGTAGCACTTCCAATTCAGCGCTGTGGAGGAATACGATTAAGATAGAGACTCACATCATGATCAAAATGAGGGAGCTGTTAGAAAATGTAATCGTTATAATCACTATTCAATTGTGGAAGAAACCATTACTCTAACATATCCTGGTAGATGGTGATTTCTTCATGGAGGGTGTGTGAAAGACAGATTTTATGTGTCCTAAATGCCTTGTTCCCTCCGGATTCTTCAGGGAGATATCACTCGTGTTGTGGAGACCATTAGGGGAGAGTAGTCATCGATGAACCGTTGCCATATTCTTGGTCATATTCACCGCGTATGCTTGAAACGTCATCTCAAGATTCCCCCACGTGTATGTCACTCCTGAGTTGTGTTCGGTGGCGGCAGCAGCAAACAAGTGGGCTGAACAAGAAGCTCGGATATGTTTTTGTTATTTTTACTGTAATTCTGAAGTATCTTTAAGTACAGAGTAGATTGGCTTCATGACATTAAGTTATGAAATAACATATTAGCTGGAAGCAGTGTTATGTCTTGTTCCTTTTTAGTTGTACATTCATAAATTTTGTGTAACCTCTTCAGCGTTCCTGAAGTGTGATTAGAAAATGGCGAAGTCGCTATGGATAGACCAGCCGGAGTTCCCATGAATGGATTGAATTTTAAAATGGATCAATCATGGAAACCAATTCTCTTTAGGAAGCAATTAAAATCAACACTACTGAGTTTGTTTCATGTGTGAAGAAATCATCGAGGAAAATATGATTCAGTGTAGCTATGTCTTGCAGGAAATGGGTACATGAAGCTTGCGCAAATGTTAGGCGGATTCAAGAGAAATAGTTTGTGTGGCATGTGTGTCTTGAAAAGGAAGACTATTTTATCTACAGTATAAGAATCATCTCAGACTCCATATAGTAATTTTATATGTAAAAATCACATCATTATGTTGCTGTCTTGTAATTTAAAGTTGTATGCTTACTTACTTACTTACTGGCTTTTAAGGAACCCGGAGGTTCATTGCCACCCGTTGGTCCCTATTCTGAGCAAGATTAATTTAGTCTCTACCATCATATCCCACTTCCCTCAAATCCGTTTTAATATTATCCACCCGTTGGTCCCTATTCTGAGCAAGATTAATTTAGTCTCTATCATATCCCACTTCCTTCAAATCCGTTTTAATATTATCTTCCCATCTGCGTCTCGGCCTCCCCAAAGGTCTTTTTCCCTCCGGTCTCCCAACTAACACTCTATATGCATTTCTGGATTCGCCCATACGTGCTACATGCCCTGCCCATCTCAAACGTCTGGATTTAATGTTCCTAATTATGTCAGGTGAAGAATACAATGCGTGCAGTTCTGTGTTGTGTAACTTTCTCCATTCTCCTGTAACTTCATCCCTCTTAGCCCCAAATATTTTCCTAAGCACCTTATTCTCAAACACCCTTAACCTATGTTCCTCTCTCAAAGTGAGATTCCAAGTTTCACAACCATAAAGAACAACCGGTAATATAACTGTTTTATAAATTCTAACTTTCAGATTTTTAACAGCAGACTGGATGATAAAACTTCTCAACCGAATAATAACACGCATTTCCCATATTTATTCTATGTCATTCCGAGGCCCTATTTTTAGGTTTCGTAACAAGCTGTTTCTTACGGTGATGGGTTGTTAACCCTTCGCCCAACCCCCAAGCTGGAGGATCACCCCTCATCGGCTGTCCGCGACTGCTTATTCAATATATTCACAGCTACACTCCATATCTGGAGGCCGTCTCCTCGATCCGCAACCTGAGGACGCGCTATGCCGTGGTGATAGAGACCCACAATACATGGAGTTGTATGCTAACACAATCCCACGGGAGTCCTTAGAAGTCTTCCGAAAATTAAAATTTTCTGACAGCACCCTGGACATGATATCCTCCACTGCACTGAAGTCATCGATTTGCATAATTAATCATCATTTATATTCTTTATAAAATGTAATTTGTCTCATAGCCTAAATTGTTTGTTACATTTCCAATAAATTTTTCAATGATAGCCTACCTAACTAGGGTTTCTATTAGAGAAAGGATTGAATTAGATATAAGTATTCATTTAGAATTGATTAGAAGGCCGATATTAAACCCTGATTGGGACGGCTATCAAATATCTATCTAATTTGAAATAGCCTGAAACTTTAAAACATTGAAATGACAAGGATTGTGTTTTTCATGATTTACAGTTTCAAAATACGATTACAATTGGATTAAAAGTAAGTTCAACATCCATTAATCGAATCTATGTTTCTTCATTTTTATGATTTTTCCTTTGTTGACATTATTTTGAGATATTTAAAAAATTTTTCTTTTGGTCCATTCATGGGAAATGGTGGTCCATTCATAGAACCCTGTCGCCTTCATTGAACCAATAGCCAAATTTTAAATGAGCTAATCTTCAAATAAATATAAATAGATGTAGCCCTGAAACTTCATTTTATCATTCTTTATTAGTAATGTAATTCTTCAAGCCTATGAACGGAATTTTAAGGCATTGCCTTTGTTCGATAAAATAAGAAATCGTTAGGTGGTCCACTAATGGCTACTGTCTCCTACACCAGACATGATCGAGTATGGCAGGAATTTGACTACCGCTAAAATGTGTGCCCGGTGACCAAAGATGTGCACATTGAGGAATTTTAAGTAAGGTATACCAAACTTGGACAGTTATTCTTTCGATTGAAGCTTGTCATTAATTTATAAAATAAAAAATACAGAAAATACAATGGTTTGAAACTTCACCATTCTATTGTGAACACGTTGTATAGTAAGTTCTGCAATCCTAAAGAAGTATCTACTGCTGCTTTCAATATAATTTGTATTACAAGGTAGCTTTATCGCCTATTGACTTCATGTGCAAAAATTACAATAATCATATAATATTCCAAATGCGCATATGGACACAAGCAAAAAAGTAACAGACAATGTTAATACCGAATAAAACCGCCATCCTGCGGAACATCACGTAATAATTCGGCGGCGCATGTTCTCTGTAATTTCTCTACACAGCGTGGTAACCATAGTTACTTCATGAATCTCCAAAGGCCTTCGTGCTATTAGCTAGCCGGATCTTGTCGAGTTACGAGATAACCATCCCACCTTGTTTCGATAGTAGGACACCAAGAAGCACAAGACTTCTGAGTAACTGGCTAACTGTTCTGCATTTATTTTACGTGAATACATCTATAAGTTCGGTCCATTACTAGGGTGCCGTCTCGGACACATTTTGAGGACAGTTTTGTAGCGTCTATAATTTCTAAAGTAAACGACGTATTCCAATGAAGTTATACGCCAATCGACAAAGGAACGTGACTTTGAATTAGAGAGGGTGACGTCATCTAGCAATACGCGAGAGGAGGAATTGAGACATGAATTGACGAGTTGAGCGGCAGCCGAGGCAGTGTAATTCGATAATTCGAAGTGATAGAACGTTCGCACTGGTCCGATTGATTCGTAACGAAGCAGGCTACAATCTCAATTGAGCAAAAATCAGCAAACGACAAGTTAAATTTAAAAAAAAGATCGCGATTGAATTTAAATGAATAGAGAAAATTGACAACTTCGAGGTATAATATGAAGCGCAAATGGGAGGAAGCGTATAAGCAACGGATACTTTACGTTCAAAATCCCGTCCGGCCTACACGTAAAACAACAAAATATAGGCCTATCACTTTCACTACAGACAAGCACTCAAGATCTAGGTAGGATAGTGTATGGGAACTTAAAGTCAATTTTTAGTACTTTGATAATAATTCTGAAGAAACATTCGACATTCACAAGTAGCGACATTTCCAGGTTATACAGTTAGTAAGAGACGAGGTCACTGCTGACAATGAGAATAATGCGAAGTACATAACACGGACAGACATCCAGTCCCATGGAATAAATTTCCACCCAGGCCGGTAGTAGTGACAATTGTGGAAGACAAGATTGTGCCTAGGAGATCTTCCGCAGTTTTTCAGTTTCCATAACAAAAATGAAACATAATTTCCTGATTAAAAGTTTCATCAGCTAGACTACAGTCTCTGATGTCGAATGTAGATTGTCAGTGAAATTATTGTTTCTGTCTGCAAAGCCTTCACGGATTCTGCAATGTAGCCAATTCGGGGATACCTAATGCCGAGACCCACTGACATAAAGGAGAGTTTCTAATGTTATTTGAACAAACTGCCTTTTAACCAGACTTGCCGGTATATTAGAGACGGTCATGGCGTTATCTGTTGTGGAATTGTAAACACACTAGTACAGATTCCTCTCATGTTAGCATGATTCCTTCTTTGGGATTATGTGCACAGGTCATTTATGGTCTAAATAATGCCTTGCAACTACTACATAAGTACGTAAAATATTTTATATTACGGTATTTTTAGATTAAAACTGGATAGGCAGGGCATGTGGTACGACATAATTTTAACAGATGGATACACTTGGACTTAGAACCAACAAGGATATGCCGTAGGAGGTAGAAAAACTGACGACCAGGTAGGTAGACGGGTAGAATATATTTGGCATCCGTAGGTCAAGAGAGGCTAAGAAGAGTGTGAAATAAAAGAAAATTGCTGAAAGCTAAATACTGCTAGCTGAATTTTTTCTTCTGAAATAAAGAGGCCGTACCCTTAAGAAATGCTATAAATTAATGTAATCTCACGATTCCTAACATAATCTAATTTAATCTAATCTATAAACTAAACTAACCTAACCTAACCTAGCCTAACCTAATGTAATGTAATCTACCGTAACCTAACATCATTTAATTCATGGAGCTGTTCCATTGACCTCGATCTTTAAGTAGACTATCCATATTCCTTTCATGATTTTTTTTTGTTTCTTTTAATATTAAACAAAAAATAAATCAAAGTATACTACATATATTAGTTAATAGGTAAGAATATTAGTGAGAGACATTGATGAGCAAGTGGAACTGTACATTTCTTCAGACGGAAAGAAATAAGCCCTAAAGACTATCTCAAGCATACATTATATATGAAGACTATGGTCTACATCTTTGTTCGAGGTACAGTTGATGAGAAAATATAACATTTTTAGTGTAATACGAAGTTCAAGGAATCTCCGCTAGATGCTGCACATATCACAGCGCACTCTGTCGAATGTTACGCAATCTACTTACAAATGAATAAGCGATGACGGGCATTATCTAGTAACCATAAACCTATATTAAGTATAAGCCTAGTACCCTTTTTCGGTGTTTTCCCTCAACCCAATATGAGCAAATGCTGGGTAACTTTCGGTGTTGGACCTTAGACTCATTTCACTGGCATTATCACCATCTCATTCAGACGCTAAATAACCTAAGATGTTGATAAAGCGTCGTAAAATAACCTACTTAAATAAAAAAATCATAGTACCTAGATAGGTCGGCCTTATAGGCTTTGACGTTAACAACTTTTGTCAGGTTTACTACGCTGCCATCTAATTGTTACATAAGGAGTCACGTCATAATTCCCATTTGAATTGCATTAGCGACTGTACTGCCATCTCGTGTTCGTTTAAGGCGGACGGGTGGCGATCCTGGCGGTTGTTCTCTTCAAAGTTCTGCCGATTTTAGCATAGCGGTGAGTTATCTGTTACATACATGATCTAGGGTATAAACAGCAAAGAATATCAACAAGATCATGTCGTGTGCATAAAAGTGTAATAATCTGTTTCATACACAAATGTTAATGTAGGTACTAGAAAAATTTCTGATATATAAAATAAAATTACATACGTGTTAATGATTTATATTTTATTTCCAATGAAAATCTCAATCATGTCCTTAAGAAACAAAATTCAAATACGATAAATGTATTAAAATATAAAAATATCCCTAATGATAAAATACAATAAATTAAAAAATAATAACACAAAGACGTATTTATGCAATCATCGGGATTCTGCGAAACTCTTGTGATTTTTTTTTTTCTCGACCTGAGACCAAACAGATAAACTCTTGTAACGTGAGGTCAAGGCGACTCCGAGTTTACACACAAACAAAACAAAATATTACACAGAAAACCCAATTCCTAGGCTGGATTCAATCCCGTGCCTGCAACGTAGCGTCAAATTTAAGCCCCAACCGTTGCGTACACAATGGCTCGCTGATATTCTCATTGTCAGATGTAAATAATTACACCTGTTGCTATAATGCTGTTCAAAGAATGAAGAAACGAATTCTTTCACCGCATGTCGGCGGGCGATTTGATTTGAACGAGTTGCCTTGGATGCGCCGACAAGGAGCAGAATACCAAATTATTTCACACATTATTGCCTTAAGGCTCTCAAAGTAGAAGGAGGAGGGAGATAAACTTCTGGTCCATTTTTGGAGAAATCAACCGTTCCGGAGGCGGAGTGGGAGTAGGGGTCGTCGGCCGGTCATCTTGCCCACAGCCAGTAGCGGTTTGGAGCCTTCCCTTTATTACCCATAGCATTATACTTACCATGTAGCTTCTGACTATTAGCTTGTAAACATATAACTACGGACGACGTACATTCATCCAGCATCCATCAGGGGTGTCAGCGCTTACTGTCAAGACAGTAATACTTTTTGCGCTCACAATTTTCACGCCTCGTGTATTCCGTAAACGAGTTCTACATGCTTGCCATTACATCCGAGTTTCTTTGGACAATACATTTCACGGTGAAAATATTTTACTTGGCTTCCTTTGAAATTGTGTAAAACTGGAAATCACGTCTCGTAGATTGAAATAGATAAATGAATTACTAAAACCACTGAAATGCAGCAAATTTATAAGACAAAAATCAATACAATAACGACTTGCGTTTCTCAAAGTTATTTAAGATGTGCCTACTTTTCTTTCTTTCAGTCGATAGTCCGATATGACCTAATTTTCTGGGGAAATAGAACCAAAATTGGAAGCATCTTGATTTTACAAAAGAAAGCCATTAGAAGTTTATGTAAATCAAACTATCTTGAACACTGTCGGCCACTTTTCAGACAATCACGGACTTTAACAATCATAAATTTGTATATATATGATCTAGTACTTTACACTCGACAAAATATCGACAATTACTCATTAGTGGCCAATAGCCTATACATGATCATGAAATTAGAAATAGTGAACACATTAATATTCCACATTGTAGATTACACTAGAGCAACACAAACTTTTTAATTATGAAGATGAAATTATGTAAGAAGCTCCCAAGTCAATATTATAAATTACCAATCAATAGCTTCAAAACTAGATTTTACAATTGGTTATTAAATAATCCTTTTTTTTTTCTGTTGCTCAGTTTTTCAACACAAATTTGTATGAAATTGTATTTTAATAAATAAGTTTAATTGCAATTTAATTAGTTTTCTTTAATTTCAAAGTTTCAAATTGTTTCATGTTTTCATTGTATTATTTAAATTTTACTGTTTCTTTTATTAGTGTTTTTTTTATGTATTTATATGTTTTTCAATGTATTCTGACGAAGCCTAAAACTGCATGTCTAATGGCCAAATAAATTGAATTGAATTGAACTGAATTGAATACAAAAATAAACAACATTTTGAAGACAGAAAAAAAGAACAATTATTTACGTGTGAAGATGTGACAGATAAAGTAACGCAAAAAATACGAAGATAAGCAGTAGCTGCCTCAATATTTTTGAATGAGTGTGTGAAAGTGAATATAGTGAATTTCAAAATAAATATAATTATAGTTTAGTCTATGGAAATAAGATACAATAGAACCTCTATTATTCGTTGTAATGAAGGGGATGGACTGAACGGTTAATAAAAAAAATCGGATAATCCGTACCATAAAAGATTACGTAATTTCCTCCATGGTCTTGTATTTAACTCGCTAAGTAGTGAATCACAAGTTCACTAATTTAAGTCTGGTTGTCAACGACGGGTTTTTAAGGGACAAGGAAGCCATTTGTAATGACTGTCTCTGGAAAGATAGGAATAAAGGAGGTCTTATATTGTAGATTTACATATTCTTTTACACTTTGTCCTTGTTTTTTTTTTATTAAATCGCGCAGTTGTAACTCCAATATCATATTCTGATGCGAGATGAGCCACAGTTTCTCTTTCTCAAACCAATTATTTTCATTTTTTTCGATACTTACCACAACACGTTTTTTTGTTAACACCCATGGAAGACATTTTATATGCCATGCAAGTTATATTACAGAACGGCAATTCGAACAGTAGACAATACTGTGTAATGATAAAGGCTTGTAGCAAAAAAAAAAAAATATATATATATATATATATATATATATATATATATATGTAGAACTTACTAATATGATGTACAAAACAGTACTTCAAATAAGTTATTTATTTCTGAAGAAAAAACAAATCGAGAAATAGACAGTCGGATAATCCGCCAATGGGTTAATAGGGTGACGGATAATTGAGGTTCTGCTGTACTAAAATTCGGCAATAAGACGTACGATATCGACAGTATTAGAAACAAAGAAAACAAGATCTAGATACATATTCAATCTAATAATAGTACATTATGCAATGAGCCTATAATGGTAGTAATTAAGACGCGAGGATGTTTATGAAACTACCGCAAGCGAGTTTCATAATTTTCATACGAGCGTCTTAATTACCATTATAGGCAAGTTTCATACGACTTTTTATGCTTGACCATATTTCTAACTTGAAATTATTCATAAGTATTCATGTTATTGTTATGTGAGTGAGTGTAATAACCTACCTCATAAATTGAGAGATGTGCGCAGAAGCGAAAGTATTGATTTTTTTCCGGGAAACGAATATCAACGACCTTGATATAATCTAGAGAGTACGACAAACATTAATCTTGATATAACCTTGAAATTGAATTCGACATTGAAAAACGAGATGACAAATTGAATTTATTTAAATATTATTTACAATTAACGCTAATTATTATAGTAACATAACATAACCTTCTGCGACAGTATTGGGTTTCCAGCCTTCTTGACGTTTCGCTAGTTGTCTTTCGATTGCATATCCGAGAATAATCGAAAACCTGAATTTTAATGAATAGGTGTACTTTAATGACATGCATTAAAGGACTACTTCCAGGTGTATAATTACTACATTTCGGCATGGTCGAGCATAAAATAGACAACATTACAAACAAGTGAACAAAAGTATATGGCTGTAAAAAATATCAAAAGTAAAGATACGAAAATGTAACACCTAATGCAAATCCAAAGGACAACGAAATCAAGGAAGGCCTTGAAATAAATGTATTGAGGCCGAAACAAGCTCTAATGAAATTCAGAAAATGAAGAAGAAAACAAAAAGAAAATAATATTTGTTAAGTGAAATATCTTTGTGTAGGGTGCGAAATAAAGTATTGTGACGGACGATTCAGTCGCACCATGACTAGGAGAAAAAACAACTAGCGCTTCTGTTATCGATTTCTATTACAGCAAGAAAACATAAGCAATTTATATCTTTGCGAAGCAAAGATCTATGACTTCAATTTACCATGTGAACTCCTGACCTACAGTTGTTTGTTTCAATTTTCTCACTGGCGTTGTATCAATTTATCCGTTGACAGCAGCTGAAAGATATTAGTTTTGTTCTGTACAAAAAAGAACGCGGTTGTTAGAAATTCAGTTAGACTGCTAAAATGTAATGTATATTATGGAAGAATAAGGTTTACTTAACTCACAAAATGGAAATAACCTTAAAAATAAATATAAACACCAGATAGCTCTTGAGACATTAACAGCCTCTTTTTAGGTTTTGTATAGCATGGAGACGAATTCTCTGCGAAATGTTGAAGCTTGTCAAGACGTTGGTAAATTATTGATTTATTATCTGCTTTCAATATCTTAATTTAGCTGTCATAAAAATTGTATCATTTCTAAATTCAGAAGGGTATTGGGTATAAAAGTATTAAATTTCATCATAATTTGTCGTCTCTCATTTCAAGATCATTTAGAAAGACTACTTATACATTTACAAAAGATTTTTACTTCTGTCGCGCGTAGAGGCCACGCATTTTTTCTACCATTATCCGCTGCAAAATGTCCATTTTGTCTTCTGTCGTGACACTTTTGGCCACGTGACGAACGTGACACAAAGCAACACTAAACACAATCCATACTTACTCACTTACTGGCGTTTAAGGAACCCGGAGGTTCATTGCCGCCCTCACATAAGCCCGCCATTGGTCCCTATTCTGAGCAAGATTAATCCATTCTCTATCATCATATCCCACTTCCCTCAATTCCATTTTAATATTATCTTCCCATCTACGTCTCGGCTTCCCTAAAGATCTTTTTCCCTCCAGCCTCCCAACTAACACTCTATATGCATTTCTGGATTCGCCCATACGTGCTACATGCCCTGCCCATCTCAAATGTCTGGATTTAATGTTCCTAATTATGTCAGGTGAAGAATACAATGGGTGCAGTTCTGTGTTGTGTAACTTTCTCCATTCTCCTGTAACTTCATCCTTCTTATCCCCAAATATTTTCCTAAGCACCTTATTCTCAAACATCCTTAACCTATGTTCCTCTCTCAAAGTGAGAATCCAAGTTTCACAACCATAAAGAACAACCGGTAATATAACTGTTTTATAAATTCTAACTTTCAGATTTTTTGACAGCAGACTGGATGATAAAAGCTTCTCAACCAAATAATAAAGGCATTTCCCATATTTATTCTGTGTTTAATTTCCTCCCGAGTATCATTTATATTTGTTACTGTTGCTCCAAGATATTTGAACTTCTCCACCTCTTCGAAAGATAAATTTCCAATTTTTATATTTCCCTTTCGCACAATATTCTCGTCACGAGACATTAATCATATACTTTGTCTTTTCAGAATTTATTTCCAAACACAATCCATATGAAAGGAAAATAATTGTCTATCACTTCATCGGGAATCCATCATGATTCCGTTGGATTTTCAACAGAGATTCTACCATTACATCTCAGTGAAGGACATCATATATATTAGTATTAGGCTTATATTCTTTGTTATTAATAGCGCTTTATCAACTACTCGGTTATCTAACGTCGGGGAAATTGATCAGTTCGAGGATTCGCCATGCTATTACCTGACATTTTCTTTACAGTTGGGGAAAATTTCGATAAATATTGCAATCAAGCAATTAACCCAAGCGAGATTCGAACCCACATCAGAGCATAGTCTTGGAGATGACATTGTTCTGGGAGGAATCTTAATCATAAGAATAAGCATAAGGATAAAAAATATATCTATTCTGATTGGGAAGTTTCTAGAAAACATTTTTCCACGCTACGTCTGAAGCAAAGGTGTAACAATGTAACAAACCATGGGGTCGTTTAACTTTTTTCGCTAAGGCCCAAAGTCGACTAGGCAATCAACTTGCGCGACCCATAGCTCTATATAGAAGTGCTAATGTAATAATATCGTTTAAATAGAAATGTATTACCACTAATAATAATACTAATACTAATAATAATAATAATAATATTATTATTATTATTATTATTATTATTATTCGTTGCAATTCATTTTTATCGCATTGATTTCTGTATAATAATAGGCCTACTAATACTAATACTAATAATAATAATAATAATAATAATAATAATAATAATAATAATAATAATATTATTATTATTATTATTATTATTATTATTATTATTATTATTAGTATTAGTATTATTATACAGAAATCAATGCGATAAAAATGAATTGCAACGAAGCTGGCGTACAAAATAGTCCTGGTAGAAATCAAGTAATTTGTTGCAGACTATGCAAGAAACCACATGAACTTGGTTTTAGCCGTAAAGGAGAACTTCGGAATAACAGGCAGAATAACAAATTAAACGCAGAATAAATAGGGAAATGTCAGCTAATTATCCGGTTGAGAAGCTTCTGTCATCAAGTCTGCTTTAAAAAAAAACTGAAAATTAGAATTCATAAAACAGATAGGCCTACGGTCTATATTACCGGTTAAGAGCGTTCGAGAAGAAGGTGCTTAGGAAAATATTTGGGGCTAAGAGGGATGAAGTTACAGGAGAATGGAGAAAGTCACAAAATGCAGAACTACACCCACTGTATTCTTCAACTAACATCATTAGGAACATTAAATCCATACGTTTGAGATGGGAAGGACATATAGTAGGCCTACGTATTGAGGAATCCAGAAATGCATATAGAGTGTTAGTTGGAATACCTGAGGGAAAAAAGCTTTTGGAGAGGCCGAGACGTAAATGGGAGGGTAATATTACAGTCGATTTGAGGGAGTTGGGTTACTATGGTAGGAACTGGATTAATCTTACTCAGGATAGAGACCGATGACGTGCTTATGTGAGGGCGGCAGTGAACCTCTGGGTTCTCTAAAAGCCATTTGTAAGTAAAGTAATTCAATAAATATCTCTTTATTTTTTTTTTTTTCGGGAAGGTACGACGGACCGTACCGAAAGTCATTGCGATTCTTGAAATAAACCAATGCTCGCTGCTAGTTGCAATGAAAATAATGAAATATTATAGTACATTATGCAACGAGCCTATAATGGTAGTAATTAAGACGCGAGTACGTTTATGAAACGAGCGCAAGCGAGTTTCATAATTTTCATACGAGCGTCTTAATTACCATTATAGTCAAGTTTCATACGACTTTTTATGCTCGACCATATTTCTAACTTGAAATTATTCATAAGTATTCATGTTATTCTTATCTGACTGAGGAGCGGAACTGACCTTGTGCAATACCTCGTAAATTGTGAGATGTGCGGAGACGCGAAAGTATTGATTTTTTCCGAGAAACAAATGTCGACATTGACCTTGATAAAATCTAGAGAGTAAAATAAACATTAATCTTGATATAACCTTGAAATTGAATTAGACATTGAAAAACGAGAGGAAAATTTGAATTTATTTGAATATTTATTATTAGTATAGATTATTTACAATTAACGCTAATTATTATAGTAACAGAACTGACTTTATTTCAAATATAGGTGATTTATTGTGCAATTGGTGAAATGAATTTGCGGGAATATGTTTTGTGAAAGGCTGGAAGATGACGGTGAATTGATGTTAATTTGTGTGTTGTTTTTTTCGACTGAGTTTAATATTGTATTTGAGATTTCAATTTTATTTTGAATCGATTCTTCAACATAACCTTCTGCGATAGTATTGGATTTCCAGCCTCCGTGACGTTTCAATGTTGAGATGTCGCCGCTAGCGTCTACTAAAATTGTCGCAGAACTCCTGTGAAAACAGTGGCCTGTGTATAAATTGGAGTTGGAAAGATTAAGGCGTACTGCTATTTCTTTCCTCATATTTCCCAGTTTATTTATGCCGACATTCTGCACGGTGCATTTTCCATGTTGGTAATTTATAAAGAAGGAAGTATAATCGATACTTGAGCTTTCATATTGCTACAATGGTATTTTCTGATTGGTGGGACACCTGAACTTTAATGAATAGGTGCACTTTAATGAGGTCCATTAAAGGGCTGCTACCAGGTGTATAATTACTACATTTCGGCATGGTCGAGCATAAAAGCAATCATAATATTGCTATAGAAGTATTTAGAGCAGGGTCAACTGATTGCAGTGCGCAGGCAGAAAACAAAGAGTAGGAAGATATTTCTGTGGTGTTTGGGTAAATAAGTCATAAAAATGAGTTCGGAGATAAATGAAAATTAAACTTGGAACCCTTATTACAAATAATTTTCTACACAAATAAAACACATCAACTGCTAGTATTCTTTGATTTTTGCACACCCACTTGTATAATTTAACTTGTGTGTTCATCTGGGGAACAAAATTCCATCTGGACAAAAAAATGACTTATACCCCTTTACCCGAACACCACAGATTTGCTTTCGGAAAGTTTCGTGCAGATACTTTTCCACGCCGCAGTGGTAGTACAAGGTGTCAGCGGTGGCCAGTTAGCGGACGGCGATTCACTTCGCTATTTGCATCGGGGCGTGAGCAAAAAAGGGAGTAAGAGAACACTGGGAGTAACATACAGCCTGTGTAACAGGTACAACTGAGGTCAGCGAGACGGCAGCGGGCAGCAATAATTTATAAGTCCATTTAAAGACTTGCATTAACTCATTCGGTAGGAAATGGAAGCTTGGTGATCAACAGAGCCAACCACAACGACGGGCATGGGTTCGCATTCCGCTTAGGACATGGAAGTTGATGTTTCTGTCTGTGAATGTGCGGTCCACATTGTTTCCGTTTTCTCTGTGTTATTCTCTATTTAAGTAGGTTCTGAGCTCATGCCAAGGGAATCCCAGCATCTATCGTCTGCTTTACGTTGAAATAAAGGCTATAGTTGAGGTATGAGCTTAGGGTAAACTCTGTTAGATATATGAAATATCCTCTGTAAATGAATAGATGAAAACGAATGAATATAAATGAATGTAAGTAGATATTTATGTAGTCGTACGTAGGCCTATATAGGTATTATTATTGTATTTATTTATTTATCGTACAACATGTTCCATTAGACAATGCATAGGGGAGACCCGGGCAAAACGAATAACCCGGGCAAAGAGAATAATGCATATTTCTTAGAAACGCCAACAGGTAACGCTTTCTGTTATGTTGGGGAAGAATCCCAACCAGATTTTGCTGCTAGAACTGACTTGTCGACATTCTAGCTAGTGAGAGAAGAGGTCAGCGTGTGTTTGAAGAAAATTGACTGTTTTGTTAAAATATTTCAAAGTAAGAGAAACAAATGTGCAACACACAATACTGCAGAAACTTTTTGTTATGTGATAGTAATATATAGGAGATAGAATTAGTTCTAAAGTGCCGTACTTACGAAGAAGATTATTGATGTTTATGTTTGTATAACCTTAAATGAAAAGCAATATGGCGTCTGCGGGCAAATTGGATAACTGCCACCTGCCACCTTTATTTTACTATACAAATGTTAGCTTTTTTTTGTATGTATTTGTCTATTGTAATAAAGCATGTTAAATCATTTTACATAGTGGAGGCATTAAGTCACACTAATTAAATTATAAATAAGTAACACTGATCTTAATTTTTACTTAGAAAGGTTGTAATGTGTTTTCAGATGATTTAATTTTTCAAGAGGCAGACGGAACAAGCCAAATGGTCTGAAGAAGCCATGAAGAAAGCACTTGAAGAAATAAAATCTTCCAATCAGTGGTTCTGCTGTCTGGCCATACAACCATAACGTATTTGTTGATGAAGATTGTGCTGCAGATCAACTTACAGATCGCCCACGTGAGATAGAAATCAGCGAAACGACAGCTGGCTCAGATTTAACAAATTTTGCGGTGCCAGCTTCTTAAGCGACTGAAGAAACAATTAATGCTCACTCAGAATCAACCACTCTGTGATGTCGTTATCTTCAGAGATTGAAGGAATATTCAATATATCAATTACAGTCAGCTTTCAGTTCCGGTTACACCAAAACCCATAAACATCGTCAGCAAGAGAATCCAAGTCAGTGCTTTTGATTTAGATCAGTGCCAGAAGTGGATGCTCGAAAGATACGAGTTCAACAAAGAAAATGTCAGCGTTCTGAAGTTCTTTCATCTATACCGATTAAAACCCTTGAAAGAGAAGTAACTTATGGGCAGGAGCAAAAGCAGAAGAAATCCAATTCTTCAGTGCTAGTGAATCGTCACTTGTTCAAATTTGTATTTTGTACTAATCTAACGTGCTGTAATGGGCTGTAAATAACATATCCTATCGTCTAATATAACTCATTAACATCGTGTTTATGTGTTGATTTAATTTTATTATCAGTGAATAGAAATTAAATAGAAATGTGAAAATGTTATAGGGATATTCACTTTACCCCGTGTTCCCGGGCAAAGCGAATAACTAACTATATTTTCTTTCTCAAATCATATCACTGTCCGTAGGTACGAGAAACGAATTGTTGATTTTTATATATGTGGACAACATATGTCACAACCTATGTCATGAAGATTTTATTTCGGGAGCACCAAAATATAGCCTGTGGCATTGTTTGTTCTTAGCTTATCCGCTTTGCTCGAGTTTCCCCTAGTACTATATGCTTTGGTTATCCTATTAGTAATAATTTATAAATATTTTCCTGGATGTATAATGCAATAATTAATGTATAAAAGTTTTTGTTGTTTGAAAAAACCGCAAGATTTGATATCAACTAAGAAAATTAAACATAAACATATTATGCTATATGGTACAAGACTCGTATGATTTGATATCAAGTTAGAAAATTGAACATAATCATTTTAGGTCATATGATACAAGATTTGCATGATTTGGTATCAACTTACTCCTATAAGAGCAGAATCTGCGTCAGATTCCTGTTTTATTAGTATTGCGTCTATTTTAGAGTTTGTCATAACTATGTTTGCTCTGGTATTCTCTTCGCCAAAAGTAAATATTCTGTACCTCTTTGAGATTCTGTAGGTCGGTTTTTGACATATATACGGTTCTTGGACAAATATTATATCCGTTGCTTCTGTTTCTGTTAATTTCATTAAATTTTCCGTTCCCGCTTTTCAATGTTTCAGGTTTATCTGTAGACATTTGATGCCAGTTCCTATTTTTCGCCTGTTAGTGGCTGCCATGTTAATAATCTATATTTTCTCAAGAGTGCTTACATGCTTGGACAATTGCTAATGAGGGAAGAGTGGTTTCCGTCTATTTTGTCTTTTTTGTTATATTTTTTATAATTAATGCAGTTTATACACCTGTAGGCATTTTCTGTGGTGCATAGTCCTTTAATTTGTGACAGCCGGCGCAGTGAGGGCAATTCTCTTCTCCTCTACATTCATTATGTCGGTGATTGATGCGACTACATTTGAAAAATGTATGTATGTATGTATGTATGTATGTACTCGTATGTATGTATGTATGTACTCATATGTATGTATGAAGTCTATATACAACAGCATAGTACATCACTAGTTCCTGCATGTATGTAATGTAATGTAATGTAATGTATGTATGTATGTATGTATGTATGTATGTATGTATGTATGTATGTATGTATATATGTATGTATGTACGTATGTATGTACATATGTATGTATATGTATGAAGTCTATATACAACAGCATGCTCCACACTAGATCCTGTATGTATGTATGTATGTATGTATGTATGTATGTATGTATGTATGTACGTATGTACGCATGTATGAAGTCTATATACAACAGCATGCTCCACCACTAGATCCTGTATGTATGTATTAAATTAATTTTCATCATTTTACTAGCTATTTCAAACCTCAAATTAATTATAATTGATTGAATTAAATTAGCTCATAAATTAAGTTACTACTTTACCTCATAGGTTTATCTAAATTTAAATAAATATGTAGTCTACTAGTCGTTAACTTAACTCAAGAATATTGCTGGAGTACCTTTTAAATGTAGTGTAAATATTCGTAATTTAAATATGTATTGTATTGATTAAGGGCCTTATGGCCTTAACTCTGCCAGCGAAAATAAAACATTATTATTATTATTATTATTATTATTATTATTATTATTATTTACGTACGTATGTATATGTATGAAGTCTATATACAACAGCATGCTCCACCACTAGATCCTGTATGTATGTATGTATGTATGCATGCATGTATGTATGCATGTATGTATGCATGTATGTATGCATGTATGTATGTATGCATGCATGCATGTATGCATATATGTATGTACGTATGTATGTATGGATGCATGCATGCATATATGTATGTGCGTATGTAAGGATGCATGCATGCATGTATGCATATATGTATGTACGTATGTATGGATGGATGCATACATGCATGCATGCATCCATGTATGTGTCCAGTTGACTATAGTGGTAATAGTACAGAATTTAATTTCACGACACTTTCAATTTCAGAGGTTATTCAGTGTCGAAATTCAACTTGGACGAGGAATAGAGAACAAATTCCCCTGAAGTCCTTTATTACGGACGTCATTATTTTACGAGCCGTAAATCTATGGCACAAGATCCGAAGAAAACTGTTTATCTCGCAGGAAGCCATGCTCAGTATTTTATAGGCCTTTTTATTCATCGCCCTCTCCCGGCGTGGCAATGAAATGAACCTGAACTTCTTTACTACAGAAGCGGGCGCTCTGAGGTCACGATCGTTGCTGGCAGATTTCACTGTGAAGCATGGCAAGCATTCATTCAAGAATGCAAACTACTAAATTTTCGGACTGATATTAATGCTGTATCACAATTTTCGTGCTCAAACTCGCTCTGGGGTATACCGTACCTGTCACGCCTCACACTTCATACTTTGTCACGCATGGCCAATTATCTTTCCCATTCTTCGATTTTTTTGCAATTCGGTTATTTCCATACTAAAACCTCAGGATCTTCAAGAATTAACCGATTCCCCAAGCGTGATCGATCTGCATTCGTTGTAGCTCGCTTTCAGTGAATAACCAACCGAACTCAACCCCTCAAATGGAATGCGTCAAGTGAAATTGACAGATGAAAGTGGCAAGGGATGAGTGGGAGGGAGAAAAATCTGAAAGGCGCGTGGTGAAACTTGTGTCCTTTCAAGGAGTCTCAAAGATAATGAATTCCATGCGGGCTCCAAACCTTTTGACTACTTGTCTCACTCCGAAATCACTGTTGAAGGGAAGTTATTATTTAGGATGAACGGAGAAGTTTTTTTAAAATGAAAGAATCTCGAAATAAACCAAACTGTTGCTAAAAGAATTACTTCCTTTTATCCTTCATCCACCTACTTCGATCCACTGTAATTTTAGTTTCCTACCCTGGCAAGCTCTTTTATTGCTAAGTGAAAATCACTACAGGTCGATTTATAATCTCACTACAAGATATTTATCATGTTAACATAAGAGAGGGGCAATATGACGTCAATTTTCCACGCCAGAGGCGCGAATTCAAATCCTGACAACTTTTAAGTTGAATCTGTGACGCACAAAGACAGTGTACTCACGTTTCTGCTATCGGGCATGGCAATTTATCACTTTGATGTAACAAAAAAAAAACTACATACACGATTCATACAATATGTAGACAATTATTATGTAAATACTCCAAATAATTGGTTGGCACGAGCATGCTTGACGTAAGAGCTCTATTAATACTGTACTTCTTTTGCAGTTTTTTGAACAATTGTTCTTGCGTCGATTATAACTTAAGTTCAATAATAATAATAATAATAATAATAATAATAATAATAATAATAATAATAATAATAATGATGATAATAAAGTGAAAACAAGCGACTAGAAGTGTTTAAAATGTGGACATGGAGAAATCTGGAGTGAAATGAACAAAGTAGAAAATGAAGCTGTGCTGGAAAGAGTGGGTGAAGAAAGAATGATGCTGAAACTGATTAGGAAGAGAAAAAGGAATTAGCTGAGTCACTTTCTGAGAAAAAACTGCCTTCTGAAAAATGCACTGGAAGGAATGGTGAACGGGAGAAAAGTTTGGGGCAGTAGAAGATATTGGATGGTAGTTTTCATTAGGATAATATTATATGGCTCATGTGCGGAGATTAAGAGGAAGGCAGAAAATAGGAAAGTTTGGAGAAATCTGGGTTTGCAGTGAAAGACCTGCCCTTGGGTACAAATATATAAATTAATGGAGTAGTAGTAGTAGTAGTAGTAGTAGTAGTAGCAGTAGTAATAGTAGTAGTAATAATAATAATAATAATAATAATAATAATAATAATAACTTTGTTATTTCTAAGCGTATGTGTAGGTAGATTTAATTAAATTATTACGTATCAAAATGAGAAAGACTTGCATTGTTTTTTTGTAGTCAATTCGAATTACAGCATTTTCTGTCTTGTTGTCATATTAACAGCCACCACTGAGCCATGCAAATAAAACCTCTAGATTTGACCGACTAGTATGTTGTTTATGTCACGTAGTTTTTTCCCGATGATTTCAAGCCTCGATCGGTCATCTGAGTATACGATAAAATGTATTAAAGGTTTCATGACTGAAGTAATTGAAAACTTCCCTTAATGACACATTTAAAAGAAGAAAATAAGGTCATTTTGACGGCGATTTAAAAGTATCTGAAAGAAGTGAGAGACTGGAGGAAAACGGTAAGTAAAACTGAGTTCTACGACTAATTTTATATTGCTATTGTAATGATATCGTTCTTACTACATTCATCTCTTTACTCAAATTTTGTCACCGTATAGTATGTAAAAAGTTAGTTTGGGACTAGAAATAAATGAATGAAAGAAAATTTGCAATATTGAACGTTGAAATTGCAACAATTTCAGAATATTTAAAGCTAAGAAGAAATTGACAGATATTAGGGCTGGGGACGGAGCAGTTCGGTTCGGAGCAGTTACTGTGACGTCATTACTCGGTTGAACCGAGTACAGTACCGAGTACAAATTTGTGGCGGCAGATTTAAAATTTAGATAGATTGAGTCGATTTTAGAACGTACTTTGAAAGTGGAACCAAGCGTGTTTTAAAAGCGTTGTAGTAAAGCGCTTTCGCTTTGCCAATTGACGAGAAAAAAAGCGCTTCTCTTCATTGCAAAATGGCGGTTGCAATTTCATTTGCGTGATTACAACTATTTGCGGAGTTATTTTGTATGAAAGGCCTATTTAACTTTCAGTGTTGTTATATATGACAGCCGACATAAAATTGATAAAATAATTTATAATACTAACAGCTAATAAATTAACATGTGAGGGAAACGTTAAACGCTGCAGGTAAGTAAAAAAAAAAAAAGATAGAAACAGGCTCCATGAAGCGCTGCCTAAAACACTTAAAAATAACACACAGAATTGTTTACTACTACGGAAAGTAGATAAAATAATCAATAAAACGTGGAATCTTAAACTGAAGAACATAATATTTATTTATTTTATAACATTACTATCCTTCAATACAACCATGTTCTCTTTGGTGAAGAGTAATATTATTGATACATTAAAGTAATTAGGTAACATAATTCGTAGAAATAAATACAAATAAAATTATGACTGATGAGGTCACCTAATTATGCCAGGTAAAGAATAAAATGCATGCAGTTCTGCGTTATGTAACTGTCTCCATTCTCCTGTAACTTCATCCCTCTTAGCCCCAAATAGCATCTTATTCTCAAACATCTTTAACCTCTGTTCCTCTCTCAAAGTGAGAGTCCAAGTTTCACAACCATATAGAAAAACCGTTAATATAATTGTTTTATAAATTCTAACTTTCAGCTTTTATGAGAGCAGATTGGATGATAAAAGCTTCTCAACCGAATAATAAAACGCATTTCCCATATTTATTCTGCGTTTAATTTTCTCCCGAGTGTCATTTATATTTGTTACTGTTGTTCCAAGATATTTGAATTTTTCCAGCTCTCAAAGGATAAATTTCCAACTTTTATATTTCCATTTCGTACATTATTCTGATCCCGAGACATAATCATATACTTTGTCTTTTCGGGATTTACTTTCACACTTGTCTCTTTACTTGCTTCAAGTAAAATTTCCGTGTTTTCTCTAACTGTTTGTGGATTTTCTCCTCATATAGTCACGTCATCCGCATAAACAAGGAGCTGATGTAACCCGTTCAATTCTATACTTTCTCTGTTATCTTGGACTTTAATAATAATAATAATAATAATAATAATAATAATAATAATAATAATATTTTTATTATTATTATTATTATTATTATTATTATTATTATTTACAGTAATATGTTCAAACTGTCAGTGTTTATTAGGCCCACTTGACAGGTCATATAATAGGATGAACTCCTCTTCAATGCTAGAGGCCTTTCAGCCCGCCTTGGGAATAAGGAAATAATTTGTCCTGCAGCAGAAAATATTTAAATACAACAGTACCTACGTTGTTGTCTGCTAGAATTAAGTAAAACACGTGAACTCTGTTTGAACGTTTGAACTGACCGGTAACGGCTACGGTTAACCGAGTAACTTCGGTGATCCGCTGCGAAGCACAAAAACGGATAGAACCGAGTAACTCAACGGATCTACTCGCTCCGTCCCCAGCTCTATTAGAAATGTAAGAGCATCTGGCTATGATGTACAGTGTTTTATGAATGACTGAAGAAAGATTGTGACGCAAAATTTTATAATATGAACCAACATGGAAAATAATTGGCAGACCTCTGAAGATAGGTCTAAATTCTTGATAGGACTTCCGAACTGCAAATTTGCACTCTGACAGCAATGGCGTGCAGCTTGTAGTGAGATCGTATGTATTGCATGTAAAGGACGAATCTTTCATTAAATGTGGCTGAAATTAGTGTCTGTGATTCCAATAAGAGTAATAGTAATTATTCTGTCGTTGGTTGTAATTTCTTATACAAAACTGTCCTCCTGGAATGATATTTTTCTTGTTTCCAAACAAAAAACAGCATACAAATAGACGGAAAGCTTAGATTCTGGCTTCGAGGAGGAGTACAACTGACTGAAAACGGTGAACTCTAACGAAACTTTCTTGTGTTTGTGTAGTCGATATTTCACCTACAAGAAAGCCTGAGAGCTCAGGATACTTATCAAAATTACATACATAATATGTATATTGTGATTGACCCCGGAATCTCACACTTTGCAGGGTGCAGTAGATATTGCTACGATGAGGTACAAGAGGAGAAAGGTTAGACTTACGAAACACGAAATAGAAGAGAATGTCTTTCTCGCTCGAAAACAAGTGATACAAGTAAATATACTTCTTTGTATAATCATGCTCTTTTGCATAGGGGAAGGAGGGGTACAGTGTAACATGGGGTTCAGTGTTACATCTTGAATTGAGCGCCTATGAGTATGGTTGTAAACCTGTTTCTACACATGTTTTGGTCGGCAGTCCTTACATTTTCAAAGCATCGTATATTGGATGCACTTCCTTGTGTATTGTCCATGTGGTCGAGTATTAGGAGTTTTGTGGTAAGTAAAGTAAATTTTTATGATTATACTATATAGTCATTAAATATCTCGTAAAATATAATTGATTTGTTCTCACTCCCTCTCTCTCTCTCTCTTTTTCTCTCTCTGCATAAACTCGTCATATGTGAATAATACTGTGTATTGTATCAAAACTGTCTGCCTTTATTTGAGTCCATAATCTCAAAGGAAATGGAAAATTGTACCGTGAGGCACAGCGTAACAAGTTAGAATGGGGTTCAGTGTAACAGTGTTACAGAAGGACAAGGATTTGGATGGAGATTTATGAAGTGTCATTTCTTCGAAGAGGAACCAGGGACACAACTAAGCTTGTGCATCCATTTCAACCTAATGTAGCTTCTGTGTCTGAACGGAATATAAAAATGGTTCTTCGACAATCAGTGTCTTTGGGAAAAACAAAATGCCAGACTGCATGACTGAAAGTTAAAAATAATATTGTTTCTTTCTTTGTTCGGTGTGATTATTTAATAACTACAGTATGTAGAACTGTAAGGTGATATAAAATGATATTGTTATGAAGCCACAAAATATGAACCAGTTATATTTGTAATGATTATTTGACGGCAAACTCACTCATTATCCGATGTTACACTCTATCCCAGACTTTATTACAGGGTACCCCATACTGGGGCACAGTGTAGCAATGTATCACTTAATGAATATGTTGAAAATAAGTACATTAACTGCATAATTGCAAGGTTTTTTTGTACATTGCAAACTATTGTTTAATAATGAAGGAATAATCATTCCTAACAACAAATTTGATTTCATTACTATATTTGTCAAAAATGTCAAAAATAACTTTTCTATTACACTGTACCCCACCTCCCCCTAACTTACCATCATTGTTGCATGCCATGTAATTTGAAGATACAACATTTTCAATGGTTATTACGAAAACGCTGAAAATAACAGCGCAGTAAGTAAATGACTAGCAACAGTGTTGTAAGTAAATTCTCTATAAACTTGAGATACAGTCCCTTATTTACAAAATAAGCAACCAATGTTTTCTCAAACTCATTTATGCCCAATGGATCATTTTCGACTCACCAAGAAAATTTAGTTCCATTTCCATTATTAAACGTATTTTTTCTTTTATTGTTGGTGAGATTGTTATAGTCCCGTCGCTCTAATTTCCGGCAGCCAATCGCGTTTCAGGTCCGCTACATTTAAAGGTTTGCGTCTTGTGATTCGCTGATGAAGATGTTAAGCATTTCCTAAGGCTGGATAAATACTTAATATATAACCGCCCGCCATTTTGGCTCTTTCGTTGGCGTTCGCAGAAAGCACACGAGGACGTTATTTGCCGCTCAATTATTTGCTGAATACAGTGTGTTTGATTTATTATCATAGGAGCTACGACATGATAATGTTTAATGGTGTGACAAATAGATCCCTCGTCTGGTAGCTCGGCAACGAAAGAACAAAAATGGCGAACGAAACTACCTACCTAGACTTTATAGAACCTTCACTTCCTAAGACGTAAGCAAAGAGGAGGAGTCACGCCGGGAATAACAGCGTCGCGACTATATTTACATTTCTGCGGAGCATTTCTTTCTTCCCGCGCAACTTTTTCCTTTGATGAACATTGTTGTGACTAACATAATTACACGTTTAGCGCTACGGATGAACCCAAATAATCCAAGGTTGGTAATAAACCACTACAAATTTTGTTCAAATTAGTACACACATTATGAGCTAAGGCATGTAAGACTCTAAGTCCCTAGGTTAGAAATAATTACACGGTGTTTTCTGTAATGCAGGGAGACTGATAACAGAAGTGCGTCGTTTTCGACCCAGTGGGCACATTCATTGCCATGTTTCACTTTCTTCATATAGGGGAGAGTTGGGTAGTATCGGACATCGGGTAATATCGGACACTGAGTTTCTTTCATCTACCACCATATGATAGTACGTGAATGACTTGGTTACGTTTCTGTGATGTCGCATACACAAACGTAACCATGTCATTCAGGTACTACCATCTGGTGGTAGATGAAAGAAACGCACTGTCCGATATTACCCGATGGCCGATACTACCCAACTCTCCCCTATATCTAAGATCTTATTTATTGTCTTTATTATAATATGGCCTGCCTGTGTAAATAAGCACAAGATTTTGTATATTCTAGAAGAGAAGGGAGTTACAGTAACTTGAGAAAATATTTCAATTATACCTACTTCCTCCAGCTGATAATGCTGATGATACTGGCCATGACTCATTGAAGACGGTACCGTAGAAGTGGGTAAAGTCAATCAGTGGGTGTAAAATCGATCATTTGTGATTTTAATTGAAAATTATATATTTTCTCAGTTACTTGTTAAAATTTTTTTATGCTGACTTCATTGTCTTACATTGCAAATGTAAGCGAGAGAGGACAACAAAAAGCCTGCGAATGCCAACAATGGGAACACAGTGTAATTACCGTTGAAGTGAAAATTGTTATTTCAACTTTTTCTCTTAAATGAAAACAAAGTCTTACAAACTCTAAATTATAGTCAGCAGTGAAAGGAGACAGGAAGTATACGTAAGTACTTTTCGTCGAGATTATATCCTGAAATAATACTTTTTGCACTTCGTAAATGTTAGTACTGAAACTTATTATTTTAAGAAAATTTGTACCTTTGTAGGTTTAAGTCGATCATGCCATCGACTACTCGAAACAGGATCAGCAGGAAGAATAAATTGTTCACAGAAATACATCCAACTAACACTTATAAACAGAAAAGTGTCATAGTATAGCTTATATTAATGGGATAGTGGTGAAAGAGGAAGACGAAATTATGGTGAATTTCTTGCGTAAGAGAAGCACTGCCAAAGGAACATATTTTATACACCCCTCTGTACCTATGGGAACAACGTAATTTATAAAGTGACATGAGGAGGGGAAGATTTCAAATAACATCTCATATAAACCTAAACAATGTTGAATTGCATTTCAGATTATAATTGAAGTGTGGTATTTCAATGTAAATTTTGAATTCTTAAATGTTTCTTTGTCGGTATGTGAAATATTAAAACGTGTTTTTATGTTTTATAAGTTGGCAATCATAGTCACGATTGTACAGTGGAGACCTATAGGCCTAATTCTATCGGATGGTATGATCACAGTAACAAAAGATATACTATAATGCTATAGGCATATATTGGAGATTATTATTGTTTTTTTACACCCTTTAACAAATAAAATATATGTAATACACTTAATTTGTTTTTTAAAAACATAAACAGTGATCGACTTTACTCCGCAATATTTTAAAATCGATCTTAAACTAAAATTTCAATGGTGATCGACTTTACCCTATTTAAGCAGGTAACTTCGATCACAAGAAAAATAAAAAAACAGTTTTTTTATAGATTGTAATTCAATTCTTGCAACGTGCCTTCATAAGTGAAGGATATGACGACAAAATGCTATTTTCTGAGAAACTTCGCTCCATTGTATAACCTCAATATCATTAAAAAATTGCAAAATTTTGATCGAATTTACCCTCTTCTACGGTAATAACAACTCTGATCATTTATGCCGTAACCAATTAAATACAAGTGCTGAGCATCCAGGGTAACGAAGATGGGAAACCTTTTCGGTTTGGCTATAAAATTTGGGATATGGCTCAACAGCTAGGGTATTTTATGTCTTTTGATATTCATCAAGGTCATACTGAAAATAATAATAATAATAATAATAATAATAATAATAATAATAATAATAATAAGCTTGAGCTCGGAGAATCTATCATTTATTACTTTGTGAGCCAAAAAACAGAAATTCCCCAAATCAACTCTTCTCTTTGCATCGGTAATTCGACGATTTTTTTATGTCTGCTCAATTCGTCTGTGCCCTAGGGAATGACAACTTCAATGCTATCAGTAGGTCTACTATAACGGAAAATAAGACTGACAATTTCTAATCTGCGATGTATGCAACGAAAAGGGAAAGGAACTAGCCACCCTACTCCATTATCTAATGGCCTAGTTTTCTCACAAGTGGTGCCTTGTTAGTATCACTTGTGACGTTCAGATGTGTCTTCGGACTGTTGACTGAACAACAATTTCCCATTAACGGCATCCAACAGATGAAGAATAGTATGGTTCGCAGTGTTTATGAATGTCTCGTATGCAAAGAAAATAACACTGCTGCAGTCAAATGGAAAGACAATGCTATAGTTACACTCTTATTCAATCAAACTGTATTTGTACCTATTCAGAAGACAAATATTTCCTTCTAAGAGAAAAAAAGGATAGAAATACCTCAGCCTAATATTATTTGCAACTACAACCGAAATATTGCGGGAGTAGACATAATGGACAACAATATTTCAAATGAATTATAGAATTGGTGTCCAGGGAAGCAAATGGTAGAGGAGAAGGTGGAAATATGGGCTAGGAGTGGTAATATGGGCTACCTCGTTTTATATGGTGTTGTTATCTAGCCAAAAAGCTCTAAAAGTACATCTCGTGTCCATAAGTCTACGTGCACAAAGACACAAACCAGTTGCTTTTGTCGTATGGATGTGGTATGTCCTTTGTGTTTTTCATCAATTTCAAAGTTTTTGCAGGTATGTAGTTTCCATTTTATTGAAAAAAATATATATTTCGTGTTTAGAAATCACGCTTGATGTGTTGTACTGATGAAGAATAGCTCTTTCACATGGCATAAGAGTAATATTTATTTAGGACAACAATTGTCATTCATAATCTTAGAAACCTTCATGAGTCGATGCTGCTAATATGTGCTACCGCTATGTGTCAAATATGGGATAGGTAGCCCATATTACCAGCACATTAACACGTCCCGTATTTTCACTATCGTTATTTCCGTTATTTGTTACAGAATATTGCCATTGATGTGACACAGGTTTCCTACTTATGTTTCTTTGTTTTTTCCAATTTTATTTTCAAATTTTTGTGGTACCCCATATTTAGACCCTACTACCAGTAGAGGACCAGTTCGTCTTGCTTTCAAAAAGTAATTATATGCAAATATCTATTGAAACTATTGACCTTTAGGATTGGAAAAATTGTATATGAATAATTACTCTGTATGTCAATAAAGATTCCAAGCAATATGCCACACCATTTTCCATTATTTTGAGGAAAACAAAATGGTAGCCCATATTTTCACCTTCTCCTCTACTGTACATGCCAATATTTTGGAGAAGCTATGTTCCAGCACCAAAACAGAAGTACTGCACAGTTCCTCTTCAAATAGGACCAACAGTACACAGACCAAATGAAATAATATATTTCTCCATCTGTGAGAGATGATCGTAGAGGATATATGAATGAAATGGCAACTTCGTCACCGATGTGCAGGATGTCGCTATAAAACAACCAAGGCACGGGATTAATGTGAAATATTCCTACATGAAAGTGTTTTCTGAACTCCACGGTGTTAAGAAATGAGTTACACGCTCTTTTTCTTTTTATAACATACATGAAATATTGAATTACTTATTATATTGCATGAATTATAATGACTACTATCAGGTTCTGAAAATAAATAATTATATTGAGTATTATATGACATTACTGTATCCGATATGCCCACTGGGTCATTTTCGACCGACCCAACCTGTATGTAAGTGTACATGCATTGAAAAAGTCTAAAACAGCATTTGGCATTAATTTTGTTATAGGAGCTTACATATATTCGGTTTTCGTCAAATTTTTACCAAAAAAAAAATGTTGCGCATAAATGGGTTAATACTTAATTTTTGGTCATTTAGCCTTCTCATACCTTTCTCTAGATTTAACAGGCAAACATACCTCCAATTCTTTTCTCAACGCGTCTTCAATTTCGTTATCTATTTCATCATCAAAACTGTTGTTCATATAATCCATTATAATACGTTTTCAACATAAACTTTCATACAAAATAGTCCTACAATTTAATTTCGTAAATTGCAATAACTTTTTATTTATTTGAACACTGCATATACATAAAAGACAGTCGTATCCAATAAATAAAACAAAAGAATATAAAAACACGGTCACTTAGAAAATTACACATTGCTATTAACAAAATTAATTCGTAACTAAAATATGTAATAAAAAAAATAAAGATATAAATTATGATTGTCCAGAATATAATATGTAATACACGGGCGTTAAGTATACAGGGTGTTTCAAAAATACGGGGCATAATTTCAGGTATGTATTTCCCACATGTAGACAATCAAAATAGTTCATTACAACATGTGTCCGGAAATGCTTCATTTCCGAGTTATGGCCTTCACAACATTGAAATTCACCGGAACGTTTTTCTTTCCGCAGGTCGTTGTCATTACAGAAGATGTTCAAAATGTCCACCTCCTGCTTGAATACAGACCTCACATCAATGTCTCATTGACCTGCGAACACGATCCCAAACTCCAGGAGTATTGCGTATGTCCTCAGAACATGCCACAATTCGATTCCGAAGGGATTCCAAATCAGGCACCGGAGACGAATAAACCAATGATTTTAAATGGCCCCACAAGTAGAAATCGAGAGGGTTCAGATCAGGTGAGCGTGGAGGCCAAGCAATTGGGCCACCTCTACCTATCCATCGATCAGGAAACCTTCGATCCAGGTACCGGCGAGCCGTACGACTGAAGTGTGCAGGAGCGCCATCATGCAAGAAGTGGATGTGTTGACGATCGATCAGTGGAGTGTCTTCTAAAACATGAGGTATGGTGTTTTCCAGGAAGTTTATGTACGCCTGCACCGTAAGTCTGTTTACAAGTACATGGGGTCCAACTAATCGATCACCAATGATACCGGCCCACATGTTGAGGGAGAACCGCACCTGGTGATGAGATGGAACAGTTGCACGTGGGTTTTCATACGCCCATACACGCTGATTGTGGAAATTTGTTATGCCATCTCGTGTGAACTGTGCTCCATCTGTAAATAATACTAAGGCAGGAAAGTTTGGATTTACACCACACTGCTGCAAGAACCACTGACAGAACCTAACTCGTGCAGGGTAATCTGCTGGGCTGGTGACAGGGCCTGTTATAAATCGAATAAACGAATTGCTGGTGTAATAAGTGGTGGATTGACATCCATGTTAGTGCGTCAATTGTTTTTCTGATGTGATGTATTGTTATTGTTGTTGTTTTGTTTTATTGTAAATTGAATGTAATGAAATGTAAGGAAGTATTTGGGGAAAGCGAATTTTAACCCATCCTGTACTTACAGAGTGTTAGTTGGGAGGCCGGAGGGAAAAAGACCTTTGGGGAGGCCGAGACGTAGATGGGAAGATAATATATTAAAATGGATTTGAGAGAGGTGGGTTATAATGATAGAGACTGGATTGATCTTGCTCAGGATAGGGACCAATGGCGGGCTTATGTGAGGGCGGCAATGAACCTCCGGGTTCCTTAAAAGTCAGTAAGTAAGTAAATAAGTAAGTAAGTACTATTATAAGTACATGGGCTTTAATTGTACGATAGCAATAATAAAATTAAAATTTTACTCTTTTCACTTTGTTCAACTGTGTCACTTGTCAACTGCTCCACAATCGAACTTCATATGACAGGTTTAATTTTCACATTGTTCTCGTAATATGTGTGAAACAGTATACACTTTGGCTTTTTTCTTTCGTACAGTTCTTTCTTAACCCTTTGCGGCATAGTGGTTATTCAGAAGAACCACCGGTATCTTTCCTTCTAAATTTTATGGCACAGATATTCCACCAAGGAACCACCTCTTGAGTATACATAGAGGTGCCATATGTGTTTTTAAATTGTGTGCAGAGTTAAAATGTTGAAAAAAAATTGATCGAAGCTTTGTTATGATCCATGATATGAAAAACATAAAAATTTAATTTGTGCTTCAAAGAGTTAATAAAATTCGTTTTCCGTTTCCGCAGAGTAAATCGCTGGTTCTGTGACATTTCTCGAACAGTTTCGCCATTGGAATATAAGTAGCAACAGGAACTTCTTGAATTTTCTCTTTGTTGGAGAACGGTTAATTTTAGGAATCTCTTTCTATATTAATGAAGCAGCAAAATGCAGTTGTATATTTACAACGTTCTATTATGCTTTCTTTACATTCACATTCACCTTTTATGGCGTTCCTACCCTAATGTATTTAAAAATAATAATCATATTAGAATTTATGTAAAATTATAAATGACATACAGTAGAACCCCGATTATCCGTCACTCTATTAACCGGTCAGCGGATTAGCCGACTGTTTTTCTCTCACTCTATTCCTTCTTTCTTTCTTTCTTTCTTTCTTTCTTTGCTGCTGAAAAAAGTATGTATGCTATACCTTATATTAGTACCTATTCTGTTCTAGAGTCTGTTATTATAAGATTTTATCCATACATACTACAAGTGTACTGCCAGCAATAGGAACAGTTACCGGTAGGCCTATTTGAAGGTGTTTTTCCTAAATTATAAAATAATCACTATCTGCTTTCAAAGAAATGGTCCCAAAAACTTCCGCAAAATTGAGAGCAAACCCGAGCAGCATTCAGTCCTTGTTCTACTATTCGAGTGCTCGTATTTCTTAGGGTACACGGGAAAAACGATCAAGGTCCATCAAAAATCGAAATTCAGTTAATAATGCTATCTTATAGTGGAAAGGAAGTACTATCATGTGGTCTAGCTAGTAATAAGAAATCATCGTTCCTGACATTCCACTACGTCAATTTCTATTAAATATACACATAACAAAGTATTAAGTGCTTAAACTTTAAAATTAGTTTTTCTCGAAACTTTCTAAAATGGACCTTGATCGTTATTCCCGTGTACCCTATCCAAAATATTTTCCACGGATGTCAAAAGAGTTTGACTAAGTATCAAAATATAAATACAAATAAATAATTGATCAGTTTGGGAAAAGAGAAATCGCGGCTTCTCTCGCATCAGAATACGAGATTGGCATTACAAATGAGCGCGATTTAATTAAAAACAAGAATGAAGTGTACAAAATCTGTAAATCTACAACAAGAAACCTCTACTATTTCTATCTTTCCACAATGAATCAACGCAAGGAATTTACTTGGCCCTTATAAAGCCATTGTTGTCAACCGGACTTAAATTATTACCGGTAAACTTCTGATTCACTATCTAGCATGTTAAACACAAGACCACGGTGGAAGTTACGCAAATGTGTTATGCACTTTAATTTACGAAAATATTTTATGATACGGATTATCCGATTTTTTCGATTAACCGTCCAGTCCACGGATAATAGAGGTTCTACTGTAGTGTGATTAGAACATAACATTTTATAAACTAAATTAACTATCATATATTATAGTTTAATTTAAATACATTATTGAGCCTCTCTGATGGCTCATTGCTAGAGTGCGAACCTATCATTTCCAAAATTAGGGTTTGACGACTTTTTCCTGAACTTCCTCAACGTCACAAATTTCATTCTACCAACACTCCAAAAGATGATTCCCATTCTAACGTGGATAAATAGTACCTTGAGCTGATGAAACGTGTTTTAAGTTACATGGTGTATAATAAATACTCGCATTTAAGTAGGGCAATTCCATCAAATGACCCGAGATATTTTACACCTGTATTGTAATACATAGTGCGAAGTGACAGCAGATGTTTTACACGAGAAAGATGCTACTAAAAACTTAATTACGGTTCCGGTATATACTCATTCTCTGCGCATCACTGACAGAAATAAAAAAGTTGCATGTTGGAGCAAGAAGCCAAATTGTGACAAAGATTGAAGAGAGTGGAAAGTGGGAGAACGAGCCAAAACGCATCTCTGTCTTTTCATTGCCTGTCCTGCTCTGACTTCTGATTTTGTTGTTCGGATGCTTTCTTGCATTGCGTAGATGGTGGATGAGTTCCATCGCAACGAACAGATGTAAAATAAAATAATTGTTCTTTTCATTATGAGGAAAGCGAATCTAGGCACTGTGTCAAGCACGTGTTACATTAGCCAATTATATTTCCTCTCCACTCTTTCCTATTTTGGTTCCAAGTTACACATAGAAATTAATGAACCAGACAAATGAAAAGTTGCGAAGAATCGAGCTTCGAGTCCCGAGTCATATAACAGGGACCTCTTAATGTCACTGGTTCATCACGATGGTTGTAAGGAATGACGCTAAAAGTCGATGACAAAGCTGCGATAAAGACTTGTCCGTGGGGAGTTGTCGGATAAAGGTGCCTAATTCCGTGATACCCCTAATCCCGTGATGAAATTTCAATTGACTACCATGGAGTTGTGGTCTCTGACTTTTAAGTTTTTGAAATACCTAACAGATGCCAGGAGATGTCTTCTTTTCAATTCTATTGACTACCCGCCTTTGAATAGAAGCAGTCGACTGCAGAAGCATTTGTTCAGTGAAAGGTGGTTGACCAGTAAGTTTTTCTTTCTCTTGTGACCGTTCCTGAAGAAACATTTATATTTGAGGTAAGAATTAATATAGCATTATAAAAATGATATATTACTGTAGATTAAAGTCAGCTGAATCAATGAGTATGATTATTTAAACATTATGAGAAAATAACAATGCTACAGGAGCTTTCCCATTTTCGGATTTATTTTCATATTTCTCCCTCCTGTCTCATTCGACCAGTGATACCAAAGATAATTTGTGAAAATTAATGTCAATGAAAGAAAATAGTTCGTGGAAATAATAATAGAAGTAAGTTATAGAAAACATAAATTATAACTATAATAACATAATAATAGGGCATATATTTAACTTAATTATTGCTGTTGTTAGGAATACAAATAATGAGAAATAATAGTGTTATAATTTAATTTATTCAAATTTAATTTTGTATTGAATTTAACTTTCAGTTTTTTTGTTTATAATATATTAATACGTAATATGTATTCCTGTAGTTACACAAGTATTTTCTATGAAATTTGTCACTTAGGCCCTTTTTCTATGTTGTAATTTCTTGCTTAATCCATATTAAAACAATATACCATAACTTTAATGTGTTTTTCCAAATACACGTTTGTTTTCTGAGAGTTAATTAGAATTGTTTTAGTATCACGGAATTAGGAAACCACTATCACGGAATTTGGATCCCTGTTACGGATTTAGGAGGCACTCTATAACAATGAAGAGTCATATATTATATACCAAACTTGTGGAACTGTTGACATTGAATGTTGTAAAAACTGTAGGTAAAGGTTCAAATAACGTAATTTAGGTGTTATTTGAAAATTGTTATTACAATTTTGGCATAAATATAGACTTTATTAAATATGTCACGGAATTAGGCAACCTTACCCTACTAGCTTGGTTATGGGCTCATTATATATTTTAGTGGATTACGACCTGATTTTGGCTTTTACATTTTCGTTAGGCCTATGCATAATGAGAACGTATTGTCATGCTAAAAATTCTCTTTCTATATTTTCACTGAATTACACTTTTCTGGAGTATTTATGTTACTGAAAAATGATGTTAGGTATGCTAACTTTATGTCTGGCTGTCTGTGTACAAAAATTTCGTTTAAACTATTCGACAAATTTTGTTGCTATTCCTTACCTATGATTCAATTTCTTCTGAGATGATAAACATACCATACAATAATTTTAGTACAAATCAAATCTATGTAAGTTAAGAGATATAGTGACGATCCAGTCCGAATTAAATCTAACAATTTTCTTCTTGACTTTTGTATTACCTAATGTAAAGTGACAAACGAAAGATTCCAATTCATATGTAGGAAGGCATTATTTCCTTTCCCCTTTTTCGTTTTCGTTTAACATCCTGACGTTATAGGACTTATACACCCATGCCAGTAGCAGAGGGAACGATTGTATGGATCACACACACATCAGACACTGACACAATACATATGTGGGGTTATCTTGGGGTCAGCAGAGCGTAGGGTTCTCCACAAAGACACTCACAGGAGAGAAAGTTAAAGAAGGACATCCATCCGTGCCCGACACGGGATTCGAACCCACGAATTTTCGGACCGCTCCTTCTAGGGAGAGCACGCCTTAGACCTCGTAGCCGCTCGGTCCGCCCAAATTAATTCCTAAAGGCATAGATTGTCACTAGGGCCGTGACATCGGTATATTTGTATTAGTTTGAGGTCGATTGGAGGTGAACACACGACGCCGGACAGAATGTAGTCGACGTGTTTCAAGTACAGGCAGCGGAAGCAAATGTGACACGCGCCTAAGCAAACACGTTCAGTGTTTTGTATACGATTATTGCGTATTATAAAATCAAGACAATACAATCATTGTATATAAGGGTTAATATCAGAAAGGTCTAAAATGCGGGTGAGGTTGAGAGTAATTTGTTGGAAATCATTCTTAAATTGTCACTAATGTGGTAAAACATGTGTGATAAGATGTTTTTTTTTTAATATTCAGAGTTTTGCATTACAGTTTAAGAATACGGAAAATGTATAAAGCGTATAATTTTGCTTTTCCTATATTTAACTGTTACATTAATTTATCACATCTATTCCGCACCTTACTTTTCTTGCATGTTGTTCGCCTGGTTTCGGCTACTGCTTCAATAAACAACAACATTCATTTTCAAAGTTTCAAATAAAAAAACCGCCGGGTGTCGGATAGTATAACCTTGTATACGGAAAAACTGCGTTCAACATCGGCTGAAACCAAGGGCGCATGTAAAATATTTCACTCATCCATTTCTAAATCAAGTTTATAACAACTGCACTTGTCATCTGACAGAACTCTTGCAATTTTTCATAATGAATTGAAACCACTGCTTTTTTGTTTTACTGTGTTCATTTTCGCTCACATCTTTTTGCTTATCTGTATCATCTTGCAGACCATTCACTTTTGAGAAGAGATTATTTACTATCGAAATTTGCTCCACTAATTTCACACCAGTCTTTTCTAGACATTCGGTTATAAAGGGGATAAATCCAAAATTAGATGAAATATATTCACACTGGTTTTTAATATTTGGGTCGCCAAGAAGAGTTTGGTCATATGGAAGCTGTATCGTTTTTCCGTCAAACATCTATATGGCTCCTTTTACACTGGCAAAATTATTGTGAAAGTATGTGCAAGCTTCCAGCCATGATCTCTATCGTGTTAAAATGGGAACAGGAGGAAGAGGCACTCCAGGGCACTCATTCCTGAACATTGTTACTCGAGAGGGAGCACGGCAAACTGCTTGAGTCTGGTTGTACGAGCGAACAGTAAACAGAAACAGCACCGTGCGGTATGCTCACGAATCGTCTACAAACTAGTACAAATATACCGATGTCACGGCACTAATTATCACACACGGAATATTTGTATCTTTCATCGCGACTTCATTCGCAGTTTTTACTCTCTCCAGACTGTGATTTTACAGATAGTCTCTCCTTTCTTTTTTTTTTTAAGAAGTAACGGTCACTGGTTTTAAATCCCTCTTATACTGATAGTAGAGCAGCTGGCTACGGACTGGAAGGTCCGGGGTTCGATCCCAGGTGGTGACAGGATTTTTTCTCGTTGCCAAACTTTGAGAACGGCCACGAGGTTCTAGTGTTTTTCTTATCAGTTTTTTTACATAGATCTGCTATAATGACAAAGAAAGCAAATAGAAGTAGCAGAATTGCGGTTCTTGCATTCGATGACGGTATGTAGATGTAAAGATCAGAAAAATAAAATATCGAAATAAGATAATAGCTAGGAATTGGAAATTCTGAGCACATAAAATATAGACCAAATTGTGTAGAATACCTAGTTGGAATGGATGACTACCGAATAACACATCTATTATTTCATTACAAACGTAGGCTACAGATGAAAAGACGGTGGATCATGAAAGCATCAGATAAATCAATTCAATGAAATCGTAACAAGCAACTGTTGATAATAATGATTATGAAGTTAATGGCCTAGATGTCCACATGGAATAATGTTTGAATATTCCAATTCCTCCAGATATAGCCAAGAAGACCTTGAACTCTACTATATTGATAGTGTCGCATTGTTCGAGTATTTGAGAAGTACAGTAACACATGACAGGAACAATTTAATATACCGTACCCGATTGTAGGATGAGAGGCGAAGATGACGACGACTAATGAGTTGAATTATTCAGGTGTTGGCTATAAATGGTCAGATAATTTTTCCTAAGCTAAGCTCCCTCAATTGAGAACAGAGCTCGTTTTTATGTCGTGAAACTACGATACTGAACCTCCAGTTTAATTTACTTTTAAATGAAGTCATTTACAGAACTGTTACACTATCAGAAGTCCATTGTCCTCAGATGAAATGGCGTGCGTGATAAACTCCTTAATCATAGAAGATGTGAAAGCTTCCTACATGATTTTTCATAATTTTCACTCGTAGAATAACGACCAGTTCACTAATTTCACTTTTATCTCCTGAAAGATATCGCCTGTATTTAACATTTATACGTTAATTGAAAAAAAAAATGTTCTATAATACGTTGTAAGACTCAGTGATATATTATGTCAAATCAATTAGTAAGGAAACAACCGTTTAGTTGTTTCTTACTCTATCATCGTCACTATTATAATCATAATTTACTTTTGTTAAAGGAGCAGTCCCCGATAAAATAAAGTTGGCTTTAATCAAACGCGTTTTTCAATCTAAGTAGAATGTAATTTGCCACATGTCAATGCGAGGCATGGTTCTTGAGTTACTGACTCCGCACAAACACTTATGACGTCACAGCCACTGAACTGATGTGATTGCGTAATAGACCGAGAACATCGGCGAGTGCAGCGCAGCGCCTTGTATTAAAATAAATAATCTTCTCTCGCCGTAGTAAACGTGAACAGAATTTCGGACTTAGTTATGATTGTGTGAAATCATGTTTTGCTTTTCATTTAATCATAAACCCAGCACATACCAATGTTGTGGTTTTATGTAGACGTATTTTCTTTTATATGAACGATTTTGAACTACAGTAGACTAAACAGAAGAAATTGTATCGTAATACAGTTTAAAATGCCGTGGTGTTGTGATTTTTCGTGTTCAGAGGGAACAACAAAAACAGAACATGAAGAAGGGGTATCATTTCATGTATTTACGAACAGAGAAAAGTTACTGCAAAGATTTAAAACATGGATGAAGAAAATCAACAGAAAAGGTTTTACACTATCGAAAACTACTGTTGTGTGTTCCAGTCATTTCCGTGAAACTGATTTTGAAGAATCGTCTTTACTAAAAAGACGTTTAATAAAAGATAATAGAACTCCTATGAAAATTAAGAAAACTTCTGTCCCTTCCCTATGTTTGAAAGGAGAATCTCTCCAAGACAGTTCTGATCTACGCGCTCCTCTGCTTATAAATGAAAGAAGGTCGTCGAAGAAGCACTAGCAAGTTGCAGTGATGCACCTATAGCTGAAAATATTGAAGTGTGAGTAGTTCTCGATGAGGCTGAAAATTCACAGGAACCTAATATAAACAAAGCTGTGCAGTGTGAGATAGGGTGCGAGACGCTAAGAAATGTGTGTGGTGAATCAGATGTGGGGGAGCCGAAACTGACTTTTAGACATATTTTCAAATAGAAGAAGAAACTTCAAATTCTAATTTATCAGGTTCCGAGGACGCTGCACATGAAACAGAAAGTAAATAGGGAGTCAAAAAGCGTTTTTTTTTTTTTTTTTGGTCAGCGTTACAAATTTCGTTTTTCTTCTGTAATATTTGTCATTCCTCTTTTACAAATATTTGGTAGAAACAATAGGACCATTGCTGAAAGTTAATGCAGTGTGCCAGAATGCCCGTAATTGGGAGTGGAAGTCCGAACAGAGGTGAAGCATAGCAGTGAGTTCTGCGTTATACTTGTGCGATATAAGATACAAATTGTTTGAAAAATTTTCAAAAACTTTACAACTGTGTTTCATCGGAAAGACAATATTTTATAAAATAATTTCAAAATTCGTAGAACCAACAGTCAGATGTACTTATTTTCAGATTCATGAACAACTTATCAATTCCCCAAAAGATAAAAACGTGCGAATCGCGGTGATGGCCAATTTGACTCACCTAGTTACAGTACAAAATATGTGACTTACAGTGTAATGGACCTCGATTCAGATAAGATTATAGACTTCGTAGTTCTGCAAAAAATTCTAATAATTGTAGGCGAAGTAGCATGCGAAAAAGTTCTAGATCGCCTAAAAGAAAAAATGAACATTACCCTCTTTCTATCGGACCGCCATAGAGGAATTAGGAAATTGATAAGGACCAAATATAAATGGATGGGCTATCAATTTGACATTTGGCACATGGCAAAAAGCTTAAAGCCGCCGCACAAATGTGGAAAGAGAGCATCATAAATCACCTATGTGGTCTTGTGCTACATGTGAAGGTGATTCTGACGACTTAGAAGACAGAGTCATTTCTGTATTAAATCATGTTTGTAGTATACACGAGTGGGGAGAAACAGAGACATAATAAAAAATGTGCACACATTCACTCATACAATGGTAAGAGGGAATGGATCGAACCTGGATCCAGCGATTACAATGCTCTGAAAAAAGTTGTATGTAACCCTACCCTTTTGAAAGACCTAAATCAGACTAATCAATTTTGTCACACCAGCAAATTTGAATCATACCATAACGAGAGATTGCTTTACACTCCTAAGAGAAAACACTTTCCATATGGTGGAATGGTAACAAGAACTATGATTGCGATAATGGACCATAATTACAACGTGAAAAGAGATGTAACTGGCTTCAGACTCCAGTACTCTAAAGCCACTAAACGATGGGTAGAAGACAAAACATAAAGCTGGAAGAAAAATGCGCGGAGAGAAGATACTATACAGAAAAATGTCTTGGAAGTAGTTCTGGTTATCAATTGCCGCAATTCGATGATCCACATGTTTTAGAGGTTCCCCCAAACATAGCTTCGTGCCTAAACCGTGTGACTCAACAACTATGACACAATAGAATAATATAAACCATGTACTAATTTATTGTTGACGTGAGATAAACACGTCTTTGCAGTCCATTCATAACGAATATTTCACGTCTCACATACATTCACTCACTCAGTGAAGGCGTTGACTTAGGTTATAATGGATCGACATAGTAAACCTTTTCAGTTTGAACCCTTACCAGACCCAAGTTGTTCTAATCACTATGAGTACGAAATTCAAAATGGGTTATTATTATTATTATTATTATTATTATTATTATTATTATTATTATTATTATTACAGTATATGCATGTGATAGGTCCTAAGTGTGTTAATAATAACTGACTGTAACGCATGAATATATATTTACTCGTTCTACGCTGTATGTCAAACGGAACTACAACGCAGTCTTATGAAGCGATCAGTGGTTATGACGTCAGAGCTTGCAGTAAGACCTTTAATATTTCGCAAACTAAAAGGCGTAGAGCGATGCGACAAACGCCGTTAATCCAAGGATTACTTTTGTAAACATCCTATAATATAATCAAAATATGGAATTTTATCGCGGACTGCTCCTTTAACAACGTTGTTGGAACCTGTTTCAAATTCAGCCCATCTATTCATAGCTGTAAGTGTACGATCATAGGGTTTCCTCTCGAATTGTATCCTGGAGCGTGTTCAGGGAATCTTTCTTTCTTCACTCTACCTAAGCAATGTGTCTAGTTTATTGTTTTGTTCCATTTTACATTTTTGTGGCGAAAACGTTCAGACCACCGATACCGGAGGGGTCTAATACAGTTAAATAAGCATCTTTGATGTTTCATGGAAGCTACAACCGTAGATTCGAATCTCTCCTAGGGACTGCATGTTTGTCAATTGTATGTTCTATTCAGCCTCAGACGAAGACTAGAGTCATGATAACGCACGCAAACGGGAGTCCAACCATGTTTTTATCAGTGTAGGACGAAAAAGTTTATAGTGTATCACTTATTATAATGCAATTCTTTTTAATGTAAGTTTGCGAACATATTCTTTTCTATTAGAACTCAAACAAATTGTCAATAGATTCGTTCAATTAGTTTATCAGATAATGATGTATTGCTATACGAATTTGTTTCATAAAATAGTACTATTTTTAACATAGAAGCATAGTAATTGTCATTCTGACCAGTAGGGGAAGTTCGGGGAATATGGGCATCTTAGTACTGGGCCATTCCATGTCAAATCAACACAAAAAAGTGGACTTTTCAAACCGACCACCTCAGATTTTCATTAAATTTGGTGGGATGGTAAAGAACCTTAAGTTAATGAATTATGTAAAATTTTAGCACTCAATAATGCACGATATCCATACAGCAATTCTGTCAATACGAGAAAAAATGTAAAAATGTCGCATACTATGTCAACAAAAATAATTCATAACTTCTCTTCTAATTGAGGTAGAATCTTAAACTTGGGCTTATTTTAAAGCTAATGGATCGTACGTTTCAATAAAATAGGTTTGCATCAAAGTAATGAATTCTTTATTGAATGGTCACGTGAAACATATTTTAACAATGAATATCTATAAATGCGGGACATAAATTATTTCGCGAAAAATGTATGTTATAGAGGTAAGAGTATTCTCCACTTGGTGTAAGTTTCATTTTGGAAACGTTTCAGGAATATCAGTAAAAAAAATATATCAATGTATTGGTTTGCAGCACTTAAACCCGTCTTACACCAACACTGCATGCGCACGAGTCCGTACTTGTTTGATAAGCTGCGTCATCGATCTATCAGGCCGTCATGAGTAGCAGTTTATATTGTCTTCAATTTATACAAAACGTGCAACCTGTTTCAAGTGCAGTGTCGTTAGTTTTTGTAGTATGTGGTAGTTTTGTGCGATGTAATGGAGTCGCGTTTTAAGTTATAGGCCTATGTTTGCTGCAATATCTTCGAGAAATCTGGGCATTGTAATTAGAGGAAAAATTTAAGAAGTGTTATATCGTGGATGCTTAACGTATTTCCTGATTTAAAACAGGAACAAAAGGTGTGCGCTATGTGTCGCAAAGAAATAAAAATATAATATAATGCTATTACGCAGAATCCTCATAATGACTCTAGTAATGAAGAATACTTCGACTCTACAGCAAATGTAAGTTCATGAAATACAAGTCTTTTTGACCAAGGTATGTTCCTTACTAAACAAGAAAGGCTACAACAAGAGAAATATAAGAGACAGAAATTTGAAAATATTGTAAAAGATAAAGTCTTCGATATTAAAGACGCCGAGGAACCAGGACCTTTCTGATTCTGAAATTTTGTCTCAGTTGCAGGAAAATTTTCAAAATTCAGGTAAAAGTGAGAAAATCGCCATTTTAACACTACTACCTAAAAGCTGGAGCGTAAATAATATAATAAAAGCGTTTCTTTCAGCTTCCGAATACATAATTCGGAAAGCAAAAGTCCTGGCAAAGGGAAAGGGAATTTTGTGTTCACCAAATCCGAAACCTGGAAAACCCTTGCTCGCGGCTGTTGCCGGTAAAGTTAAAGATTCTGTTGTTCTGACGAGATAAGCAGAATGATGCCTGGTAAGAAATATTTGTTGTGATTAAAGAATCAGGGAGTAAATCACATGAGCAGAAATGGATTATATGCAGTGTCTAAAAATTCTAACACTGACCAAGAAATTGTATTCTAGCTGGAGTTAGTGGAACTATACTGTCTGTGTTTGTGTCCTTATCAGAATGTAAAACTTATGCCGGAAGCAATTTATTAAAGTTTCAGGTCTACGTGGATTTCAAAAAAATTTTTCTTTACACCTTCCAACTTAACATTTCTTGGCTACTATGGTGTGCAATCCTTCTCATATAAATTGCTTGTTCAGGAAATGTACAGAATGTACTGAACCATTCAAAATAAGAGAGGGTTTAGAGAAATGTTTCGTATAAAACTTCAATGAATCAGTGACCTACAAGCAGTGGATGACGACTGACCGATCAACGCTTGAGACCATAATGAAACCCACAGACAAATTTTTTGACTGTCTCTTGGAGAAACTTGGTGATTTACTGATTCATTCATTTATATCATCTGAACAAAGTAAGTTTCTACGTGATATGAAATCATTTCTACAGCCATGCCAGCTTGTTGTGTTATGCGACTTCGCTGAAAACTATTATTTCGTAATCCAAGATGAAATTCAGTCATATCACAGGACTAATGTGCACACAACCATTCATACTTTCGTAATATATTATAACGAATCGTCATCCGATACAGTCTCTATTAAAAAGCTAGTAATAATTTCACACTGCCCGAAATATGACACTACAGCTGTACATCTGTTTCAAAAATATCTAATGGAGTCATTAAAACTAACATCTGTAATTCACTACAAAAATTATGTATTTCTCCGAAGGATTCTCTGCTCAATATAAAAATAGGAAAAAATTTCCTGAACCTCACATTACATGAAGAAGATTTTGGATTTCCAACTGAATTGCATTATTTTTGCATATCGCATGGCAAAAGAGCATGCGATGTTGTAGATGGGGCACTTAAAAGGTTTGCGGCTTGTGCTAGTTTGCAGAGACCATCCGATAAACAAATAACTACACCTAGGGAATTGTACGACTGGACAAGGGATCATCTCCCAAACATTAATACCGTTTATGTGACTGAAAAAAGCTATACTGAAGAGGAAAAAATGCTTGCTCTTCGATTTGCAAAATCCACCGCAGTGCCTGGAACACAAGTTTCATACAGTCCTGCTGTTTAGGATGGGTATTATACTTGCTAAGCAGTTTTAAAATGCAGCTGAAACAACGCAGCATCCTGTCTGGAAAGATGATCAGGCTATTTCATCTCAGCAATGAAAGGTAAGCATTTCTTACAGAACTTCAGATTTAACCAAATCTATGTGACAATAATTTATTTCAAGTATTAATTTAAAAAATTCGAATTATGTACTACATGTTAAATTACATAGCGACATTCAAGAATATGATCAAATATAATTAAATACAACGAATGTGTGGGACATAATTATCGCGACTTATACGGTTAGCTTACGCTTGCAGTGACATAATAATTTTTATCTTTGTAACCTATGATGATTCCAAGTTGAAACCTATCAGTTCATTATATCAGTAATTGAGGCGTGCTATATATTTTTTTTTCCTTAAAATAGAACCCCTGCATTTTTAAATATGAATATATGAAAATTGTTTCATCATGTTTTTTTTAGTGTAATTGAATACATGCAGAAAACAATATAAGCAATAAAAACTATCACATATTAAGAATGTATCACCCAATTTTTGTAAATTTATCTATTATCTATTACCATAATTTTCAGCTATATTATATAAGAATCCTGACTGCTTACTCCTAAAATATGATTTTTCTTCATGTTTGAAACGCCACTGACAGAAAACGAAAAGCACAGGACATATGAAACTCGGCAGTTTTAGTTAGCGCGGCAGGTAAAACAAACCCTCAAAATTTGAAAGAAATCTGAGGCGGTCGGGTTGAGCGCCTTGTTGATTTGATATGGATACTATTTCGGGTGCAATATCTCTCGTTTTTTTCTAATAATTAATTTTATAGCTGGGATATATTTCTTAACAATTCAGCTATATTATATAAGAATCCTGACTGCTTACTCCTAAACGTATGCAAGTAAAACTGGAAAATGCAAGTTAATGTGTTTTGCCCATATTCCCCCGAGTGTGGGGGTAAAATAGGCATTAATGATGTGAATCACAGTCAACTGAAAGAAGTGAAAAAACACTTAAATACTTGAAAATATAACTGTATTAACTATATTATATATTGCATATGCAATTTGTGATGGCTATTGCGTAACGCCTTTGGCAGATGACGTGACTCTTTGGCGATGAATGAAGTTTGCAGATTCTAAGACATTTGATTCAGTGGAAGGAATTGCATGAATTGTAGATTTGTCATCTGATGCTGCAGTGCCAATGTAAGCATAATCAGGAATGACACTCATGTGCAGTGGAAAAGAGTCTGAAGCTCGGAAGACATTTACAGCCAGACATACATTGACACATTTGTTCCATGCTTCTTTGACAATTGAAGTAAACTCGACCTTCGTAAAAGGTCTCCTATGTTGCCTGAAGAAAGCTGTAGTTCC
This sequence comes from Periplaneta americana, assembly GCF_040183065.1. NCBI lineage: Eukaryota > Metazoa > Arthropoda > Insecta > Blattodea > Blattidae > Periplaneta > Periplaneta americana. Next base: position 143,087,828 of record NC_091132.1, read on the forward strand.
ACTGTTGTGCGCTTCCTTTAGAGGACCAAACAGACCCCTATCTGCTGATTGAAGCCAGGCTGTGGTGTGTGGAGGAAGACAAAACATGCATAATCCGTTTTCTACTGCAAAGTTAAGTGTCAGGATTACAACTACGTGAATCACGTCCATCTACTATCAAAATTGCAGATGTATGCTTACTGATGTTGAAATAAGCAACGAAGTTCTTGATTATTGAGAAAAATATACGAGATGTGATCATTAAATTCCGAGATTGTGTCTGCTGTGGGCGAAGGGATGATGGGATTGACACGCATACGCAGTAGTGACACTAGACGACCATAAAGAGACGCGACACAAAGTTTCGAAGCGCTATCTTCATTGAGACCTGTGTTACACAAGGTGCATTTGCGAAATCATGATGGACTCGAAACTAGAGCAGAGAGCCTACGTCAAATTCTTTGGGAAATCGGCAACCGTAACCCATGGAATGCAGAAACAAGCCTACGGGAAAGAAGCAATGGGTCAGGAGAGGTGTTTTGAGTGACATTCGCGTTTTGGAAATGGCAGAACATCGCTGAAGGACGACGAGAGGCCAGGTCGACCACACACGTGGAATACTGCAAAAAATGTCGAAAAAATTCGACAAATTGTGCATAATGATCCTCACGTCTCTTTTGAATATGAACGACCACGGATGAAGAACAAATGGATGCTCCATGACGACACTGCGCCAGCTCACAGAGCTCTCGCAACACTCCAGTTTTGCACCCGTAATAAGATGGTTGTCGTTCCTCATCCCCGTATTCACCAGATTTGGCCACCTGCGACTTTTTTTTGTTTCCGAAGATGAAATTGAAGCTAAAGGGTCACCGTTTTGGCACTGTGCAGCAGATCCAACGCGAATCGCAGAAGATGCTTGACAGGCTTCAACAACGTGACTTCCAGGAGGCATTCCAAAAATGGCAGACACGTTGGGATCAGTGTATAACTGCCCAAGTGGACTACTTTGAAGATGACAGCCTAATTTAAATGAGGTAATTTTATTTCCACTCATGGGACAGGTCTCGGAATTTAATGATCACACCTCATATCTCCGTTAATCTAGGCAGAATGCTTGTTGAAATACATCTTACTGACAGCAGGCAGCTGTCCTTTCAGTCATTATTGTCCTCACTCCTTTTATAATGATACTTGGAGGAAAGTAGTTCTCTGCTGCATTGAAGCAGACCACGAGGGTAATGTTTTCTCCCTTTTCTTTAGGGCAAATGCAATGCACCACTTTGTGTTCTTTGGGTGCAATGACATATTTCGCTCTTGTAATCATTTGTAGACCATTTTTTTTATCAAGATTGAAGAGTCATTTTTATGAAATGTAATGCTTGCCCATATTTCCCCCGAACATTAGCGCTCATATTACCCCGACATGTAGGGTTTTCTTTCAACAGTTCACACTATCGTAAATTATTCACAAAAAAAAGTCTGACGCGATATAACGGCAGTTCAATATGTGTATTCTGTGTGTATATTATTAGATTTAAACTATTTTCTAAAGTTCATGTGTAATCTATTGCATATAACATATCTAAAATAAGTATTGTGAAATTTTAGTATACATGGAAGTAAATACTTACTTTTTAGATGGCTGTTTTAACAACAATACCAGACAATACTGCACAGCGCGCTTCCCAGAGCAACCATTACGATACTCTCACCCGTTATTAGCGAAGAAACATAATTCGTTGCAAGAGTTTCGTCATGAAAACGTAATATTGCCCATATTGCCCACGTGCCCATATTCCCCCGAATTCCCTTAAGCTTCTTTAAGACTTTAGAAAACACAGAGAATTTATTTTAGCACCTTCATTCATTGTATCGCTTTTATACAATTTTGATTATTAAACTTATCTGAAAAAATGAAATCTCTTACATAAATAATATGAAGAACGTTATAAACAGGGAAAGGATTTATATGTAAATACATATTTACTTATAAAGCTAATATAATTTATATTTTGCATTATCTTTATGTTTCACAATGTGTAGGGTTGAAAAATCCTACTTTTATTTTCCATATTTTTCCATATTTTAGAGTTTAGTACATATTTTCGTTAATTTCCATATATTTTCCATATTTCATATAAAACAGTCCATATTATATTAGGTTTAACAATAAAACAAAACAAAATTCCATTAACTTTTAAAAATACATTTCAACAATAGAGATTTAAACACATGTTCAGTAATCCCTTTAACATCAGAGTTATTTGAAAATTAGCAGTCCTATCAACAATGGGAAAGTAAGTTACAAAACTGTATTAATTTAATTTAAAATTTTTAACAGACTTCAGTTGTGCAGCTCAACAGTTAAATGCCAGTCAGAGTACACATAGGTTCAGTTTTGTAAATCATACTATAAAGACGGTAAATATGCCAAAAGTACGTCATTCAGTCAATTTAAAATCAAAACTAACAAGTTACATTTCAGAATTTAAAGAAGATGGTTTATCAACTGACAATAAAATATTATTTTGTAATTTGTGTCAGTGTGCAGTATCATCTACACAAAAGTTCCTGGTGCAACAACACATTACAACTAGTAAACATCAGGCCAACAAACAACTAAATTCCAAGCAGAGACAATTGTTTTTAACACAACCAACAACATCGAATGTAAGATCTGAGTTTAACATCGACCTGTGCCGTTCTCTCATCTCTGCTGATATTCCTCTCTACAAACTAAAGAATAAGGTCTTCAGGGAATTCCTTGAAAAATATACTCAACATACAATCCCGGATGAGTCAACACTTAGGAAGACGTATGCTCCATCCATCTACGATGAGACAATACAGAAGATAAGAGATGAAATTAAAGATAGTTCAATTTGGGTTTCCATTGATGAGACTCCCGACAAAGAAGGTAGACTTGTTGGTAATGTAGTTATCGGTTTGTTAAGTGAACAATATTCTGAACGAATTCTTTTACATTGTGATGTTCTAGAAAAGTGCAATAACAAAACTATAGTTAAACTGTTCAACGAAGCTATGGGTATCCTGTGGCCAAAGGGTATTATGTACGATAATGTGTTATTCTTTATTAGCGATGCTGCCCCTTATATGGTCAAAGCTGGACAAGCATTATCTGTTGTATATCCTAAATTGACTCATTTTACTTGTGTGGCGCATGCATTTCATCGTGTGGCAGAAGTGGTCAGAGACAATTTCCCTAAAGTAGATTTGTTGATTTCATCAGTGAAAAAAGTATTTCTCAAAGCTCCCAGTAGAGTTAACGTGTTGAAAGAAATGTACCCTGAAATTCCATTGCCATCAAAGCCAATTTTAACTAGATGGGGTACATGGCTAGAAGCAGTTGAATATTATGCCGAACATATAGACTCTATTAACAATGTTCTCCTTGCATTGGACTCTGAAGATGCAGTCTCAATTGATACTGCGAAAACAGTTACCTGTGACATAAGTGTGAAGAATGACTTAGCTCACATTCAGCATACATTTTCATGCATCATAAAAACGCTCAAAAGTCTCCAAAATAGGCACCTTTCACTATCTGAAAGTTTTGAAATTATAAATAGTACTGTGGAACAACTGAATCGTGGTAGAGGTAAAGTTGCAGATGCAGTAAGAGCTAAGGTGGACACTGTACTTTCAAAAAACCCTGGATTTGAAGAACTACAAAAGGTTGTTGCTGTGATGAGTGGTGAATCAACAGTGAAGATTAACTTGGACTTATCCCCAGCAGACATTGTGAAATTGAATTATGTACCAGTTACTTCTTGTGACGTCGAACGCTCTTTTAGTCAGTATAAATCTATCCTCAGAGACAATAGAAGAAGATTCACTTTTCAGCACTTGAAAGAAATGTTTGTAACCTATTGTTATGGTAACAGACAATAAAAATTGTGTTTTGTTGAAACTACATTGGAAGATAAGGTACGTCCATTATATTTTTTGTTTAGTTTGATTAAAATGTACCAATATTTAACGTACATAGTCATTTTTTTATAATTTTAAGTCCATATTTAATTCCATATTTTGGTAAAAATCCATATTTAATTCCATATTTTGGTAAAAATAACTACATATATATTTACATATTTCATATATTTTTAGTCCATATAAATCCGTTCCCTGGTTATAAATGTTTCTAATCTAAAGGACAGCCATAGTTCATTTTGACGGATAGCAGTTACTGTTATTATGTCTAAATAGGCAGTAACGAGCTTCTTAAAGTTTAAATAAATAAATAAATAAATAAATAAATAAATAAATAAATAAATAAATAAATAAATAAATAAATAAATAAATAAATAAATAAAGGAATAAATGAGTAAATGAATAAATTAATAGATAGATAGATAGATAGATAGATAGATAGATAGATAGATAGATAGATAGATAGATAGATAGATAGATAGATAGATAGATAGATAGATAGATAGATAGATAGATAGATAGATAGATAGATAGATAGATAGATAGATAGATAGATAGACAGATAGACAGACAGACAGACAGACAGACAGACAGACAGACAGACAGACAGACAGACAGACAGACAGACAGACAGACAGACAGACAGACAGACAGACAGACAGACAGACAGACAGACGACAGACAGACAGACAGACAGATAGATAGATAGATGCCAACCAACCAAATATTGAACATAGTACTTATAAACTATGTGTTCGCTTCAGTTAGAGAAAAATACAGTTTCTTCATCGATTAATACCACTGCTAAAAGACTTGCTGAAGTCTGCAAACGCTATTACATTACTAAGTCAAAAAATACATGCGGCACTATCGACTTAAAAACATGCATTCTTATTTGTTGTGGATCCTGACACGGCGCTCATGCATTAAGCAGGTTTCGCAGCGGAGCCTTACTTCTATACTACTTCTTATATGGTATTGTGGCATAGTTTGATACCCATAGTTACTACAATTTTAGTAGAGTATGTCCGAGAATTTCTTATTTGGTATATAATTCAATTTCGTAAAAAATGCATTAAGCACATTTTGAACCAGACCCCTCAAATATCTTTTCACATTTTGCCTGATTTGTATTTGTAATTTTATTTCAATTCGTGCGTTTTTGAACTGAGGGTGAAGTACTCTTTTCAGCGACAGAAATCTTGGTATTATTTTATTTTTACAGTATCTAAGATTCTTATCTGTACCGTAGTATTAGTTTTTTTTACAAATTTCGACGTCTGCTAGTAAATGAATATTGGAATTAACATGAACTACAAGATTTTATCACTCCATTACAGTTATAATTTTAACAAATTATGCTTGACATAACGACACACACCATTAATTTGTAAAACACGTATATGATCATGTGCAATATATTAATTAGATACATTCAGAAGTAATTAATCTTAAACACAAGGTAACATTTACATAATTGGAACCTGTTTTAATGTCCATAATTTTAACTTTTTGTTTTTCTATAGTTTTTTTAATTATTGTTATAAATTGAAGTAGATATGAATGTTGATTTGGTTTTAACCATCACACAAATACATTAATTACAAAAAATTAATTCTACTGTAGTTTATTATTTTATTTTATTTGTATATATGGTTTTAATATGTTTATTTCAAGACCGTTTATGTATATATTTAATGGTTATTTCAATCACAGTAAAATTAATGTACCACATGAGATAGTTTGAATATGTGCTTGAAGATGCCAAATAGGCGAAAACGTTAGCATTATATCTTTTAATTTCAATGAATTATTTATATTTATAAATATTTGTTGTTGTTTTTAGATAATGATAAGTCATTTAGACTGAAGAAATAAAATAAATATTCTTATATTATATTATATTGTATTTTGACTTATCTGAATACTATTATAATGCTTTCTAAGACCCCTCTTACTCGCCATAGTCGCCCCTTTTTCGAACAAGTTTCGTTTCACCTCTTTCCAGGCACTCCCTTTACCCCTCACTTCTTATATCTTCTGTCCTAGCTTCGTCACATCTTCAACTAGCCTCAATCAGAGTCATAGGAACAAATATTTCAACATTCGAGATTTTTCAACGACACTGCCGTTTCCCCTGCCCACGACCCAGTGAAGGAACTAATTATTGAAATAAATATCTACATCTGTAACCAGAGCTTTTCCTTTCAACATCGTCGCAACATCACGGCAACACACACTTCGGCTCACCTTGGTCCGTCATTCCCGTTTCCCCTCTCTACACCTGTGACCACAGCATTCGGCAGAGGGACGTCAAAGGGAACTGGCGCACGATAATAATATTAAAAATGATTTGAGTGAGATATGATGGTAGGGATTGGATTAATCTTTCTCAGGATAGAGACCGATGGCTGGTTTATGTGAGGGCGGCAATGAACCTTCGGATTCTCAAAAAGCCATTTGTAAGTAATTAAGTCCTTACTTTCTCCTAAAACTCTCAAAATCTGCCCCTGGTTGTGAATCACAGCTTTAGATTATATGAGTTGCTGCGGGAATTTAAACCGTTATTTATTGTGTCATTGTTACTGTTATTGTTAAAAGACGCTGGTGCAGAGGAATATTTAGTCTACAAAATTAAAGTATATTCTTTTTTCCTAAGGAGGAGGTCCTGAAAACTTGCGCCGCAGCCGGAGGGTTGCTATATCTCCTTTGATAGGCATGGTTGTTTTACATCCATAGGACAGCATTCCTGTGAGTATCGTGATTCACTATTTGGTGTCATCTATCGATTCAGCTACACAACACTCAGTTCCGACGGAGTCTGCAACGAAGCCCTAAAGAGTTCTGCAACCTCTTCTGTTCGATGTCATCTCTATGTAAGTCACACTATTACATCCTGCTGCATCTTACATTGACCTGAAGACCACGTTTCTATAGGTGCTGTTATTCAGTGTTTGGTACCATCTATCGATTCAGCTACACATATCACCCGTTCCGACTTCTGCAGCAATGATATTTCTATTAAGTCACGGTACTACATCCTGCTGCATCACACTTATTTCAATTGGTGAAAGTCCCCTTAGAAAAGGAAACTGTCACAAAAGAAATATACGCAGGCTAAAGATAAGAAAATTGATAAGGCTGCGAAACATAAAGTTTTCCAACAGTCAGATACAAGTAATACTGAGAAAAAAAAAACAGATGATAAATTTCGGAAAAATGTTAGAAGCATGTGCCATTGTATAAATTTAACTTTGCTCTCAATTTCTTAGTACAGTAGTGGCAAAAAAACCGGACCGACCCTTGTAGCTGATTTCAGAGTCACAGATTCAAATTTTGCTAGTCACACAACACATCCATCTTGTATAATTAATTGTAATAATGAAATTTATTGTATTTGTTCAATTCTTACCGTCTTTTCTTTCCTTCAGTGCCTCAAACTTACAGATGAAAACACTTTGAGAGTATTATTTTCATCTGGCATCAATACTACCTCTATTCGGCAAAGATAACTGCGTATTTTTACATTAAATAGCAGTATATACTTCTGGCTTCACTATCCATATTGAAATTACCACAGTTTGACACAATACACAGCACAGGATTCTTTTGTATCAGCTACAAGGGTCGGTCCGTTTTTTTTTTTGCCACTACTGTACATTAGAAAAATTCAAAACCACTTCAGTGATGAGACAAGATATATGATCCGCGTATCAGGAGACTTGATCCGAAGAGGCATGATACTGTCTAGCCCAAATAAGAAGAAAGGTAACGAAATGCCGGAAGGAACTGGAGCATTAACGAGAGAATTTTATCAGTCAGAAGATGTAAGTCGCACAATGGCGGTAAAAATTATTTCGTCATCGTCAGGAAAGACGGTACTAAAGAAGAGGTGCAAAAAAAGGCTAGTACTATGCAATCTCATGGAAGAATATAGGAATTTCAAAGACCCATATCCAGACATAAAAATAAACTTTTCGAAATTTACAGAATTACGACCGCTACATTGGTTTCTAGCTGGCTCTTTCGATATATGCATGCAGTTTGCTTCTGCATGCTAGATTGGAACGTTAATTTAATGATTGAAAGAATAACACTCGCAAAGTTAAAAAAAGAACAGACTTTAAAAACTTATAAACATTATATTTCAATGATGACTTGTAATCTTGCACAACCATTAACTACTTCGACAAATGTAAAGAATGTCCTGAAACTGTGGAATTGAGAAAATAGCTAGACTCTATTTTAGATGGTGCAATGGTAGATAATGTTTCCTATAAACAGTGGGCGTTGTCGAGAAAACAATTCTTGAAACACACGAATTCATTGAAGTCCTCCGCGGAAAATTAAATGCCATGAAGAATCATTCTTTCATAGTTACAGAAGAAAGTTCCATTTATATTGAAATTAATAATAATTTGAAACCAGGAGAGTAGGTAGTAGTTCTAGACTTTTCAGAAAATTAACCTTTCCTGGTCCAAGATGAAGTTCGTGGGTTACATTGGAACAAGGCAACGCTGCACCCATTTGTTATCTATCTTAGTAATTCTGGCACATTAAACTGCAAGTCATTTATAATTGTAGCGGATTGTCTGAAGCATGACACAGTAGCCGTTCATCTCTTCCAGAAGCATTTAATTAACTTCTTAAAAGAATAATATCTAGCCGTGAACATAATGTATTATTTTAGTTATGGTGCTTGAGTAAAATACGAGAAGAGAAAGCAATGTATTAATTTATGTCATCACGAGGAAGATTCCAATATTAAGGCATAATGTATCTACTTCGCAACTTCTCGTAGAAAGAGGCCTTGTGATGGCCTAAGTAGAACTATTAAAAGACTAGCAAGAAGAGCCAGTCTCCAGCGCCACTTCCAGAACCAAATCGATGGCTGAAAACCAGACTGTTCTAAGTCCAACTTTTCATAAGAAATAAATCTGTGTTTCATTGTGTTCCAGTTCTTGCCTGCATATGTGAATCGAACAAAATTGTAAATATTCCTCTCCATAAGGTTGCTATGAAGCTATTCCAAATAGTTTCATGAAGCTTTGAATGTCAGGAGCTTAAAATAGCTCTTCTAAAAAATAGTAAAATTGACTTCGAACAGTCTGGTTCTGGACCATCGAAATAACGACACACACAGAACTGTATCAATGATCAAAAAACTTTGAAAGAAATAACTGTTTGCTCCAGTTCAAAAGAAGATCACAGCAATGAAGAAAAGGAATTAGAACACAGATTTGAAAGTGCCGGAACAGTGCCAGGAACTCTGATAATACATGGCTGCATCCCTATCTCTTTAACCAAAAATTTTCACACAAAGATATTCACGTACCGCGGACGTAGAAAAAGTAACGATATGGAAGAAAAAAACAAATCAGTTATTAATAATATTACTTTAGTAAGTATTCCGTCATTAACTTAACTGAGCAAAATTGAAATTCTATTACTCATACAAATTATGTTTTATCTCTATTGAAATGGACTAGTAATTTCATATGTTCGGGCATTTTCAGGTTCTTCAATCATAATTACTTGTACTGAACACTTTCAGTATAAATCAATATCAATTCAGTCTTATTACTATTATGTTAAAAATGCTAAAGTAAAACAGTAAGTTGAACAATACAAAATTTACTAAATGAATACCGAAATGTAACTACACTCTGTTCTTGCGTTACTTCCAGCAATATAAACAACAGCCATTATTACATGTGATTCAACAGCTGAGCCCATTTTGAACATTCTGTTAAAACAATATTATGTCATCCATCTTTGATATATGTACAGAGAGACTTACTCAAATTCATGAGCAACACGTTGCTATAATTTCAATTTTAACAATGTAACAAAAACGATTGTGACCATAATCTACAAACTTTACACTAAGTATTGACATTTTGACGTGTCCCTCAGAGTGGCGCAATTGGTATAGTGCTAGCCATCTGTGCCCGAGGTTGCGAGTTCGATCCCTGTCCAGGTCCATGACATTTAAGTGTACTTAAATGCTACTAGGTTTAGTTGCTTGTGAAAGAACTCCTGCGGGACAATATTCCGGCACACCGGGGACCCTGATATAACCTCGGCAGTTGCGAGCGTCTTTAAATAATAGCATAATTTAAAAAATTGTATTCTGACGTCATTAACTTCTATCATGTGACCACAGACAATGTTTGAAAAATGGTCGACAACGATGGTTCATTTCGACAGCGTGCTGTCATTAAATTCCTTGTTAAAGAAGAAAAATCTGCATCTGAAATTCACCTCAGAATTCAGCGTGCATACGGGGTTGTTTGCATGGGCGCCAGCAGTGATAGGAGATGGGTGAAACATTTAGAAGATGGGAACACGAGCATCCAAGATGAGCTTCGTAGAGGTCTCCATCGAACTGCCTCCACGGAACACAACAAGGAAAGAGTTAATGTGTTCTGGGATATATTTTGGTTGAATTTCTTGAACCTAGACAGATCATAAATGCTGTCCGATATATTCAGACAGTTTTGAAGCTCCGTCGTGCATTGCGTGAGAAACGCCCTGGAAAGAAGATCATCCTGCAACGCGTGGCCTCACACTGATCGTGTCACCGTGGAGAAAGTCAGAATATTTGGGTGTAAAACTCTTCCGCAAACTCCCTACAGACCCGATTTGGCACTCTCCAACTACCATCTTTTCGGTTTTGTAAAGGAGCAGCTGTGAGTCCAACGCTACGAGACGCTGGAGGACATCCGGAAAGCAGTGTGTCAGTCAGTGTCTTCGGGAAGATGAAACGGACTTATACAGCAAGAGAATTTTCAAACTTACAGAACGACGGGAAAAATGTGTGTACAGAAATGGAGAATATGTTGAAAAGTGACAGAAAAGTCTGTAGATTAAGATAATGTAATCTGGTTTGTCTAAAAGATAAAAATTAAGATTTATAACAATGGGTTGCTCATGACTTTCAGTATGACCCTCGTAGTTGTCGCCCTGGGTGGTGCAGTCGGTATAGTGCTGGCCTTCTGTGCCCGAGATTGCGGGTTCGATCCTGGCCCAGATCCATGGCATTTAAGAGTGCCTAAATGCGACAGGCTCATGTCACTAGATTTAGTAACATGTAAAAGAACTCCTGCGGGACAAAATTCCGGCACACCGGCGACGCTGATATCCTAACCTTGGTAGTTACGAGCGTCGTTAAATAAAATATAATTTCGAATTTCTATGTAGTTATCGAACGTAAAAGTTATATGTCGCAAATAATAATAACTTTAGTATCACGATGTTATTACTGAAGACTATATAGTAAAATGAAATGGATGCACAATGTTATGACGTAAAATCATCATGATCACGTTACACATACACATGCACGCACGCACACACACAAAATTGTATTAAAAATCATGGTAAATACTTAACTTACTATTTGAAACTCAATAATTGTAACTGTTTGTATTTTTGAGTATCTGAGTGTTTATACTTATCAATGTCATATAAATTTAAATTGTGTTTGCCTCAGTGTCATTTGTTAAAATGTTAGCCTATTTAAACTTAATAGTAATAACATTATTGATTGTATGTATATTGGTGTACACTAATAGTGTTCAATACCAGTGATTCCAAAACTAGCTCAGTCCATTTGGCCATTTTTGTGATTTATTGTTATATATGATTATATTTGATACCTCTATCATTATATATTAAGCTTGTTTTCTTCCAAAACAATGCCAATCCTTGTCTAAAAGCTTGTGTTAATGTGCATGTCACTTGAAAACTCGCAACCAGTGAGAAAATTAACAACCAAATCCACGATATAGTGTTCAAAGATCGACGACTGTAAGTATGCGAAATTAGTAAGATAATGCGCACCATAACTGAATGAGTGTGCCACATGTTACAGTTAGTCAAAGAGTTGGATATGCCCAGAGCCGGGTATTTATGGAGATCGCGAAAATCACGACATAATAGATATACCCTACAATATACAGTGAAACCTCTCCTTTGTGGACATCGAAAGGACGTAACAATCTGTCCGCATCTGGGAGGTGTTCTTAATTGGGAGGGAGGCTCCCCAATCTAACAGTAAATTTATAATATGCAGTATGTATCCCTTCACGCTTTAAATGAAATGTATTACTGTAGTTTAATTCTAAATACAGTATACTGTACTGCAGTAAATTCTTTGCAACTTTGAACTATAGTCGATAAGGCCGAAAAAGGAAAATACAGCACTGTGTCATGCAATTTTATTCTAGGTCTCCAGTTATGCAGTACTGTAATTTACAGTTTTCAACTTAACCTTACGTTCAGGTGCCACGTCTCTCGAAACAGAACAAGTGATTGAAGTGAAGAGAATAATCCTACTATCCCTATCATGTCTCGAATACAATTTCACGATCGCGGAAACTTTGGACCCATCAGACAGGTTAAATATGACTTTGTTTGTCCACCCGCTTCCAGCTAACAAGGGGTAGCCGGCTGGGCTAGTGGTAGGCTACGAAACCCTTATTGTCTTCTTTCATTTAAGGAATTTATGTACTAAATTTTCCACTTTTGTAACACGTTAGTCTTGAAATCCAAGTTCTGTCCGCAATCAGAAGGTAAAGCAAGCTTTAGGACTGTAAAACAGCTGTCCGTGTCCGTGCCTGAGAGTGTCCGTAAACGAGAGTATAATTTATCATTATTTATATATTATTTCAATTGGGACATAAAAATCTGTCCGTATATGAGGAGTGTCCGTATCTTGGAGGTGTCCGTAAGGAGAGGTTTCACTGTATATTTTTACTACTCTTTATGAATTAAGTGATGATTAATAATATGCGGATAAAACAGTCACGACAAATCGCGAAATAGAGTTCTAATAGCGAAATATGAACACATAAGCAAATTATTATTATCGCGTCGTTTTATAGCGAATTTCTTATTTTGAGGATTTTTTCGGATGTTTTTTTTTTCACTTGAATTTGTAGGCTACATTACATGGTATTACAGGTGTTGTGATTACATTAGTAAACTCAAAAGACGGAGAATTCAACATTTCACTAATAATTAAAAAGTGTCAATTTGAGGGCTGCAAGTTTTTTTCGTTTTTAATGAATGTGTGTTAAATGCATTCTCAATCCAACAAATAATTTCTGTTGGCCATACCGCATCTTTACCAGAATCCAACGAACCTTTAATGTTAATTATTTCGAAAGTAATATTCGTGCTGAGTTAATTCTCCAATTCCAAAATAACTGTATTTTCCAAAATTTCCATTAATCACCGCCAAGAGTACAAATCAATCTCCAACAATCTCCGCCGACACCAATATTAAAAAAACATAAGTGTAAAAATTAATCTCCATTAATACCTGTCCCTGGATATGCCCAAGGTCTTTGAAAAGTGGGTGTCGCCTTTGTTATTACTGGAGCAAAAACACTTGCGATGTGAAATTTCGAAACACTGCCTAGCTCGATTTGAAAAAAAAAAAAAACATCTGATTTTGAAGAATCGAAACAATGGAAACACGGTGGCTCTCCACCTCCAAAGCTGTTCAATAGGCTGTAAAAGTCGTGGCGCCAGAGTTGTAGAATTCTAAGGGAATCATGAATAATTTTCTAGCAAAAGAGAAAATCATAAACGAAGAGTACTATTTAAATCTCCTGCGGAAATTGGAAGGGAAAATTCTTGAGAAAAAGCCTGGTATGAACAAGAAGAAATTTTATTTCATCATGGTCATACAGTCAGCAATCCTGGTTGCTAAGCTACACGAACTATGGTTCAAATTGTTACTGCATCCCCCTCCTCAGTTCGCCACACATATGACACCCTCTGTCACTCTCTCTTCTTAAAGCTCTAAACTTACTTGGTTGAAAATTTTCGTCAGATGAATAGGTTATCGCAACAGCAGCAACATGAGAAGTTTTTTTTTTTTTTGCAGATATCGAAGACTCTGTTTATAAGAAAGGTATAAAAGCACTGCAGCACCATTGGACCAATGTGTAAATCTAAGGGGGGGGGGGGAATTATACTGAAAAAAATAATAAAACCAATTTTTCTTCCAAAATTATTCTAGTTTTATTTATATGTCAGGCCATGAACTTCCCAAACAACACTAATCAATACATTCATACATACATACATACATACAGACATACATACATACATACATACATACATACATACATACATACATACATACATACATACATACATACATACATATTTTATGTTTTTTTTGGTTTTACTTGGTTATTTAACGACGCTGTATCAACTACGAAATTATTTAGCGTCGATGGGATTGGTGATAGCGAGATTGTATTTTGCGAGATGAGGCCAAGGATTCGCCATAGATTGCCTGAAATTTTCCTTACGGTTGGAGAAAACCTCGGTAAAATCTAACCAGGCAACCATCCCAAGCGAGTATCGAACCCGCGCTCGAGCACAACTCCGGATCGGCAGTCAAGCGCCTTAGCCGATTGAGCTACGCCGGTGGCTCATATTTTATGTCATTGTCAGCAAATTCTAATACCTCAAAAGAGGAAATAAATTTATTTTAATTAAATTTTTCCATAAGTTTACATTCACTTCAGTTTACTTCGCTTCTGGATTTGGACCGAACGCCTGTGTTGAACTGACGTCTGTTTGTATAGTTGCAGTTCTTCATTTCTTGCAACTGCTTTGTATAGTTCACTTTAAGTTTATTTATTTAGTTATTGTTTATTTATTTATTACTTATTTACTTACTCATTTATTTATTTATTTATTTATTTATTTACTTTCTGATTTATTTGCTTAATTATTAGCTATTAGTTATAGCTATTTATTTACTTATTTAGTCATTTATTCATTCACTTATTTATTTATTCTGTCAGAGTTAAGGCAATGAAGCCTTCACTGCCAGAAGTGACATATGCATACAAATAATAATAATAATAATAATAATAATAATAATAATAATAATAATAATAATAATAATAATAATAGTAATGCAAGAAAATATGCGGGGAAAAAACTACGAATGCCACTCTTTATCGAAATTCTATTTACGCTTTTGTTAAATAGGGTGAGGTCCATAGTTTCTTCAGATATATTAGTTTGCTCGAAAAATAATGAGTGTCAGCAGTTACAAGCAAATTTAGGAACATAGAAAGAGAGAAAAATTATTATTGAAGTGACGTTTTACTGATATAACGACGAGTGTTTTGCATCTCTTTGAATAATTAAAATCACTTTCATGTTCGTATTTCAATGTTGTTAATCCTGGATGTTATTTTAATATTTCTGCCGTAAGTATTTTCAATGTTCATTAAGGTTATTATTTTTAAAACGACAATGTGTTAGTTGACCCACACAGATTTGCTGGAAAGATTCATAACCTTAAGACGTGTTATTTTACTAGTGCATAATTGTTATTTCAATTTTTTCTATGAATCCAAATAATGATACTGCTCCAGAATGGAAAGTGAATCGAAAGAAAAGACAGAAGCATGGACGAGTATCAGATGCGGCTAACAAGCAAACATTCTGATGGGGGCAGATAAAAAATTTATTTTTTTTTTCTTTCACTATGTTAATAATGCCAAAATAAGTGTTTATACAAATTCTGGTCACTCGACCGCAATTACGAGGGCCGTAAAAAATAAGTTTGGCAGTGGCCGTTAACAGAAATAAAACACATTTTCATCGGAAAAATTTATTGGAACAGACACAGCAATTATTGAGCTATTTTGAAACCGGAATTGAGACATTTGTCATATCATGGGATCGACAAAGAGGTGCAGACAGCTGTCAAACGCTAGTTCCGATTCCAGGCGTCTGACTTCTACGAAACAAGGATATAAAAATTGATCCCATAGTATGATAAATGTCTCAATTGCATATGTCGACAAATAGCGCAACAATTGCTGTATCTGTTTCAATAAACCTTACCATGCAATTGTGCTTTCTTTCTGTAAACAGCCCCAGGGAAAATCACTTCCTGAAAGGCCTCGTAATTGCTGTCAAATGGCCAAAATTGGTATAAGCACTTCTTTTGACATTATTAACACTGGAAGAAAAAAATTAACTTTATTATCTGCCCCCATCAGAATGTTTGCTTGTAAGAAGATGAGAAATCAAACACATGAGAATAGGTCTATGTTCCTCATATAACTATAATCAAATTTATTATTACCAACATATTTCAGCAAGTTTAGTTCTTATGTTCTGTGGTTGACTTTTATTGTTTCAGGAACTTTCAAGACTTCTCTCCAGTGAGACATCGAAAACCTATTATAAGAATTATACAGAGTGATTTATATAGAACTGACACATTTCTTTCTTTCTTTCTTTCTTTATTTCAAAACGAATGATGCTAGCCACAGTTTGTTATGCCTCAAATGTAGAGTATCTTTGGGAGATTACTAACCTTTATAGCAAATGCTGAAAATGCTTTATTTATTCGGCTGCAAATTCACTTAATGACCAGTTTTTAACGTCAAATTAAGCAGGAGTTTTGATTCCCTGTCAGGAGATGCGCAGATGTTTATTCTTTATTCCTTATTGTTGGCAGATGTTTTCGACATTTTGTTTTAGTCACTGAAAATGCAGTACACATTAAATTAAAAGCTCTACCTTGTGAAGCAATACTGGATTAGGAATTCAATTACAGCTACTCAAAGGGCATACCACAGAGAATTTGGTGTTCGTAATCCCCCCCCAAAAGAAACACAATACTGGGATTGGTAAACAAATTGGAAACAACTGGATCTCTAAAAGAATATGACAAATATACAGAATAAAAAATAAACATCTGCGCATCTCACGACAGGGAATCAAAACTCCTGTTTAATTTGACGTTAAAAACTGGTCATTAAGTGAATTTCCAGCCGAATAAATAAAGAATCTTCAACATTTGCAATAGAGGTTAGTAATCTCCAAAAGATACTCTACATTTGAGGTATAACAAATTGTGGCTAGCATCATTCGTTTTGAAATAAAGAAAGAAAGAAATGTGTCAGTTCTATATAAATCACTCTGTATTATAAGAAACTACCTCATTGAGAAATTAAATAGTGTTAAAAGTGCTGAAGCATGATTAAAATATTTAGAGAAAATTAGTGAAAGTGAAAGACAGACTGTCATAAAATATTTTAATAGATTATCTGATAGGGGTGCTCAGAATTGACACTTGTCTGGGCTAATAAAAGCCAATTTTATCAAACAAAGACAGAGTCGGAAGGAACCATTCGTACACATATAAAGTTCGAATAGAAAGAGGTGATGTAGTACAAGAAGAAAATGTATGGTACAAAATGGATTCATAGCACTTCATGGTATAACTCCACGACAACTGCAAACTATTGCACAACAGCTAACGCATCCTGATGAAAGAGGTAAGCACAAGAATAGACCTCACTTTATAATTGATGAAACACGATTCAATATAAACGAACATATTCAGTCCCTCAAAGGTTGCCGCTCCCATTACTCCTTGAACAAAACTTCCAAAATATATTTACCAGAGGCTCTCAGTGCAAAGAGACTACACAAAATGTATATGGAAATTAATTCAAACAACCCTGTTTCTTATGATACTTATGCATTTTTAACAATGAGTACAACATTTCCTTTGGTTACCCCAGGTCAGACACTTGTAGCGAATATGATTCAATAAAGACACAAGAGAAACAACTCCATGAAGAATTATCACTCTTATCAGAAGCTAACAATCCCGATTTAGTCAACCAGAAAACAAATCTGTTAAAGAAATTGGTCTTAACAAAGGCTTTACTTAAGAAGATCACATACGTTCTACGATAGAAAACGGAAATGCCGACAAATGCGATCAAAAAGTGCCATAGAAGAAGCTATTCCCATGAACTACCAAAAGTACTAGTCAGTTCCAAATAATATATGAACCAATATTGTGTACTACAAACGCCAATTGACGATTCTTCCAATTAATATTCATGTTCTGATATCTGGAGATTTAATCTTTTACTGTTATGATCAAACCATTTCAAAAAAGGGTTCGGATGAAGTAGTATCCATGCTTCACCATTATATTTTCAATATTCTTTCACCGCAAGTCAAACAGCTACACATTTTCTTGCGGTGAACAAAATAAAATTTACACAGTTTTCCGCTATATTCATTACGTGGTAATAACATGTCGCCGTTTAGATGAAATCACAATGACATTCCCTGAAAGGGGGCACTTTTATTTGGAGAGCTATAAAATTATGGCACTCATTCCACAGAAACGAATTACTGAACTTTCTCAAGATTGGTACGCTGTTATTAGAGATTGCAGGGTTAAACCAAACCCATTCAAAGTAACTGAATGTGACCAAACTCTTTTCAAAGAATGGACAAAATTCTTTTCTTTTCAAGACTTGTACAAATCAAAATTATCTATACCTTCAAGATCAATGAAAGAAATTAGAGTGGAAGTTGAGCAGCCACGCCTTCTTTTTGTGAGGTCAGGAAGCTACAATGGATCCTGGGAAACTACAGTAATGACCGGGAAGAGGACAACAAGAGAGGTTACACTAGCAGATGGAGAATTCGTCTTATCTGACCCAGCCTTACACGGACATGATACCGGTTCTACTGTTATAATGGAAAGATCTGCAAGTAACTATTTTCAGATTTATTATTACTGACATATTTCAGCAAGTTTAGTTCTTGTATTCTATGGTTGACTTTTTTTTGTTCCAGGAACTTTCAAGACTTCTCTCCAATGAGACATCGAAAACCTATTATAAGAATCTACCTCATTGAGAAAATAGTGTTAAAAATGCTGATGCATAACCAACGGGTTTTATTGTTTTAGATTCTTAGAAGCTTAAAATGTGTTCTTCTGTTACTATATCACTTGAAAAATAGCATAACTTAACTTAATTCATTCATTAATATAAACTAATTTGTGCAATGATTGTGAAATGTTTCAACAAAAATGAATCTTCATCGTTTTTCCAGCAATGAATGAAACTTCATCTTTTCTCCGCTTCCAAATGTACATTAGACGAAAAAAAGGGCTTATTTTTTGTTATTGTTATATAATACTAATTAAAAGGAAGTCAATACAATGTATAATGTACATACTTTATGTTACCACAACTATATTTGAACTAATAAACAAATATTCCCAAAAAAGAGTTTCAAAGTTTAAAAATTGTTTTTCTCTATAATGGTAAAAAGTGATATTCATCGTTTTTCCCCATATCTTTCGTAAAATCTTCATGCGTTTCATTGTATCTGGACCGTTTTGCGTTACATTTCAAACTACAGTACTACAGGTGTTTCGAAACGCTGTTTACACAACAGCGAAGATATCCCTTTGATATCGAATAGGTCTATGTTCGTTATAGGTTCGAATTCTGCATGTGAGATGTACTATTATATATCACCAATATCATATTATTCTATGTTATTTTAGACATATAGGTCTACATGTCATGAAAGTCCATTAGCTGCTGGTATAATGCAGTAGTCTACAAATTAGAGGCGGACGTTACATTGGGTAATGTAATGGATATTGTGACTGAGCACCAACAACAAGTATATAGTTAATAATAAATAGTAATGCATTTCCTTCTGATTACACAGAATGATGTACCGGTACATAATAATGATAACCGAAGTTCATATTCGGGTGCAGTTCAATTACAATACCTATTCAATACAATGAAAATAACAAGACTAATGTAATGAAAAAGTGAACATAATACAAGAGAACAAAGACAATGCATATAAAATGAAGCAAAACAACACAAAAGTACGGTATGTACAAGGGCTCTTCAAAAATTAAGTTAACAAGAGCTCTCATGGACAAACTTTATTTCACAAGCAGATATACTGATACACAGTAGTAGAGCACTGGCACGCATTACTTTTTTAAACATAGTCACCATGCTTGG
The DNA here is from genome assembly GCF_040183065.1 of Periplaneta americana. Taxonomy (NCBI): domain Eukaryota; kingdom Metazoa; phylum Arthropoda; class Insecta; order Blattodea; family Blattidae; genus Periplaneta; species Periplaneta americana. The sequence continues at coordinate 143,107,624 of NC_091132.1, forward strand.
CAAAGACTGTTATAGCGGTTGGCCATGGCATCGATGCCGGCACAGAAGAAATCTGCGTCAAGTCCCTAAAGCCACGTCATGACGGCCGTATCAGTGTTGAATCGCTTACCAGCTGAGAGCTTCTTCAACGATCCAAAGAGATGGAAATCACTGGGTTCCAGGTCGGGGCTGTAATGAGAATAGCCCAGTACCTTCCACCGGAAAAAACCGTTTCGCACCGTATATCTCAACAAATTGACGATGAATTTCTGCTGGTGAGGTTCCTTTCAGATGCAAAAACCGGATCACACTACGCACTTCCACGTTTGACCATATATCCGTGCGCGTTGCCACCTTACAACTGATATTGCGAGGGTAGGAAGCAACATATCGCCATATAACGGCTGAATGATAAAGCTGTGGTCTACTGCTGCGGCCTTGGCGGAAAATTCGAACAAGAAGGGGAATATGTCACCCTGAAAGTTCTTGTTAACTTCCTTTTTGGATCACCCTCGTAATATATAAAATAAATTATATAAAAGTGAGAAAAATTCAATACAATTGTTGATAGACAAGCACAAATAACAGACAAATAAATAATAATTGAATATATTATAAAAGTACGCTACCTATATAGGTTTAACAAATTTATGATATACGTGAATAATTATTATAGCCTACCTTTAAATCAGTTCGAGTATTTTCTTTTTAAATATTTTGTTGTACAATAGTTCCAAATCCCGGTTTGACTTAATAAAGTTATTATACAATCATGGGGTAAATTTGAGCTATACCTTACATCTGCGTCCGTCTTGTATTTTGGTTGTGTTTACATTTTTTAAGTGTATCATGACACGGGCACCTTTTTAAATAAATAAATTATATATATTTATCATACAAAACCAATGACCACTAATCTCTCTCCCCAATATTCAACTCTACCGGGATGTTACTCGCCAGATATCGATTGGTGCATCGGATAATTGGGATGTGCGCAGTGGAAGACTTACAGAATAAACAGTGTGTATTTATAATAACAAATATAATTAACAACAAATAATAAATAACAAATACATAAATGATTTGATGAAACAAACATGAATGTATGAGATTAAATGAAGAAAAATAATACGGTAAATAAATGTCAAATACAACGATCAATAGTGTCCAGAACCTTCGATCCATAAAACATTAACTGCCACTATTCCTCTGAAATCATAATACAATCCAATTGGCAAATTCCAAAAATATTAAGTTCATAACTTTTAAAACACTCCCCGCTGGAACACTTCCACAACGTCTCAAACCACATATAAAACTTAACATGAATGTCCAGCGGTTCCAACAAACTCTCACTAAGTGCCCAATTAGATACCAAAAATGGCAGTCAAAATCCAACTAGTAGGCTAAAGATCTTAACTCAATAATTTACAAAGAAACGATCTAAAGTAAACAGTTACACACCTGATCAATATGGACATAATTAAGTAAAAATTGATTCTTAATTACAATCTTTGAATGTTATAAATCTCTGTACTATCACAATAAACATAATACCCGAGAGAGAGAGAGGGGGGGGGGAAGAAATGTATATATAAAACAAAATACCCCCAAATTCATATACGCACGGAAATAACAAACTAAGATTCAATACACTCAGATCTATATGTCGAATCATCTAGAAGGTAGTAATCAATTTGGAATAGAAAGTAGAAGCACTAAGAAAACACTTTAACATAGAAATTCGTTACAAAGTTTACCACGATATAAGCAATTACTGTCATTCACAATTCCGCCAGACTATCTTGGAACTTGGATACGACGTATAATACAATATCTGCATGTCCGAATACTCACGCAAAAATGAATCCGCGACACCACATCGCTTACACTGTAACAAATTATGCAGCAATACGACGTAACTCGGCGCGTCTACAAACCTCACAAAATCTGATACACAAGCCCAGACATTACCACAACCGAGTATTCTCATAAACCCTTCAGCAAATATATCGTATGCAAATGTAACAGATACCAGACAACTTCGTAATTTGACTAGCTATTCCATAATGCATTCAATACAACCTTATATATGTCGACTGAATCCGTGAAATGAAATTAACTGTAGAACATAGAATCCCTGAATGAAGTTAACAAGTCGACGTCGAATTCCTGAGTGAAATTAACTGATCGAGGTCGCACTCCTGAGTGTAGTTTACTGATCGAGCTAGGATTCGTGAGTGTAGTTTACTGATCAAGGTCGGATTCCTGAGTGTAGTTTACTGATCGAGATCGGATTCCTGAGTGAAGTTACTGTAGTACTGAAGGTAAAAAGGAAAACTCGGTTCTCTCTCTCTCATTTGTTTGAAAATCCTAGTCGGCCAATAGGATAATAGATAAGAATATGGAAGGGAAAAGATGGCGCTATGGACGATATGCCAGTGATGCGGGCTCTGTCGGCGAGATGGTGAACGAGGTGATCCGCTGATGCGTCGAGCTCGGCTCACTCATTATTGCAGTACTATAATACAGTTTTCTAGTGAAACCAAGAAGTAAAACATTGATGATTTCTAATATCGAAAGTTTTTTTTTTTCAAGTACGAGTACAATTACATGATGTACAATACTTATGACCGAAATAGATATTTTCTTGTGCAATATTTAAAGAGTGAGATAATGAAATTTCAGTGATTTTAAAAATCGAATGTTTATAAACCTGTTTTCCATACTTCAAAATATTAAAAATATCAGTAGTTTAGAATGCATTATTTATTTCGTGAGGGGGGAAATAATGTATTGTGTAATTAGCTAATTAGATATTTTACAATGAGCATGTTTAGTATTGCAGTTTCGGAGTAAACCGCTTGTATGAATCTATTTCAATACGAAAATATTGCACACGGAGTTCTGGATTTACGTATAGTATCTTAAATTTAACATTTAAACTAAGAACGTTGTAAAACTATGTGAGTATCCCAAGATTGTAATTCATAGTATATTATTTTTATAGGAGACAGCTGCTACGATTGCCACGTGAGCCACAACTCTCTCGTACTACTGACCTTGACAAGACTGCGCTAGGAGAACCTCTGTCTCTATGACTACAGTGTTGCAATCTGTTCCGCATAGTTCAGTGGCTTGAAATTAGTAAGTTTTAAATTAAATTTACACGAAAACCGTCCACGCTATGGAAATACGCAAGAGAAATAAATTATTCTTTATTAGATTTTCTATCGATAGGGACGAAATGTTGAATCTATACCAGTTTTCAGAGAGACACTAATGACCAAATAATTACAGAGGACAAACAAAAAGCAGATTTATTCAACTCAAACTTTATTTCTATATTCAATGAAGTGAGAGAGAGATTATAATCGAAGATAGTGAATGCGCACAGATGTTTGAAATAAGGGCTAAAAGTGTTCGAATCAGAATAAAATTACTACAAAACCGAAAATCTCGCTGTCAGACGATATTCCCACATAATTATAAAGTTAGGAGGTGAAGCCATGATACGTACTTAATGCGAATTTTTAATACTCGTATATTCCTATCAATAAATAGTTTTAGTATTCCAGGCGACTGGAAATCGGCTATCATAATCCCCATATATAAAGCAGGAGACAAAAGCGATGCGTACAATTACAGACCAGTCAGTCTCACATCAGTTATCTGCAAAATAATGGAACATCTAATAACACAATATATTAGCAACATTTTAGAAAATAACGAATGGCTGAACAAAAATTCAACACGGCTTCAGACCAGGATACTCTTGCGAAAGTCATATCATATCCTTAATACAAGATTTATCAATGAAGTTGATGGGGTGGGGGCAATAGATGGAATTGTGATCGATTTGACAAAAGCTTTCGTCGTAGTGCCTCACGAAAAACTTTTAGGGAAACTAAGCAGTCTTCCAATAGGTAATCGAGTATTAAGATGGAAATATGAATTCTTCGAAAATAGGACTCAAAAGATCAGACTAGAAAAAGAAATATCGGAACTAGAAAATGTAACATCAGGCGTTCCTCAAGGAGCGGTTCTTACACCTCTATTGTATCTTATATATATAGCATATAGTAGATAATCAAGTATTAAGATAGAAATATGAATTCTTAGAAAATAGGACCCAAAAGATCAGACTAGAAAAATTGAATATCGGAACTAGAAAATGTAACATCAGGCGTTCCTCAAGGAGCGGTTCTTACACCTCTATTGTAACTTATATACAGAATATATACAGGGCGTTTCAAAAATACGGGGCATAATTTCAGGTATGCATTTCCGACATGTAGACAATCAAAATAGTTCATTACAACATGTGTCCGGAAATGCTTTATTTCCGAGTTATGGCCTTCACAACATTGAAATTCACCGGAACGTTTTTCTTTCCGTAGGTCGTTGCCGTCAAAGGAGACATTAAGAGGGCACTCTGACAGTTCATTCCGAGGCGAAGGTTACATTCAGTGTTGTGTAGGCATTAGACTGTGCGACATGTATTCAAATCAAGAGCTGGCAGAGATACACTTCATGTACGGTAAGGCGGACGGCAATGCTGCGCTGGCCCCTTCGTTTGTACCAGGAGAGGTACCCACAGCGACAATGTCCAGATCGGAAGACATTTGTAAGTCTCCATTACCGTCTGTGCGAGTATGGAAAATTTAACTCTCCTGGTTTGGGAAGGGGACGACCAAGATCTACAACTCCAGAAGTACAGGCGGAGATTCTGGAGGCTGTGAACATGACTCCTTCTATCAGCACACGAAGGGTAGCGTTGCAAGTCAATGGTCCTCATACGACTGTCTGGAAACTGTTGAAAGAGTATCAATTGTATCCTGATCATTTGCAACGTGTACAGGCCCTGTCATCAGCCCAGCAGATTACCCTGCACGAGTTACGTTCTGTCAGTGGTTCTTGCAGCAGTGTGGTGTAAATCCGAACTTTCCTGCCTTAGTATTATTTACAGATGGAGCACAGTTCACACGAGACGGCATAACAAATTTCCACAATCAGCATGTATGGGCGTATGAAAACCCACGTGCAACTGTTCCATCTCATCACCAGGTGCGGTTCTCCCTCAACATGTGGGCCGGTATCATTGGTGATCGATTAGTTGGACCCCATGTACTTGTAAACAGACTTACAAGCAAGCGTACATAAACTTCCTGGAAAACACCATACCTCATGTTTTAGAAGACACTCCACTGATCGATCGTCAACACATCCACTTCTTGCATGATGGCGCTCCTGCACACTTCAGTCGTACGGCTCGCCGGTACCTGGATCGAAGGTTTCCTGATCGATGGATAGGTAGAGGTGGCCCAATTGCTTGGCCTCCACGCTCACCTGATCTGAACCCTCTCGATTTCTACTTGTGGGGCCATTTAAAATCATTGGTTTATTCGTCTCCGGTGCCTGATTTGGAATCCCTTTGGAATCGAATTGTGGCATGTTCTGAGGACATACGCAATACTCCTGGAGTTTGGGATCGTGTTCGCAGGTCAATGAGACATCGATGTGAGGTCTGTATTGAAGCAGGAGATGGACATTTTGAACATCTTCTGTAATGACAACGACCTGCGGAAAGAAAAACGTTCCGGTGAATTTCAATGTTGTGAAGGCCATAACTCGGAAATGAAGCATTTCCGGACACATGTTGTAATGAACTATTTTGATTGTCTACATGTGGGAAATACATACCTGAAATTATGCCCCGTATTTTTGAAACACCCTGTATATATCTAAACGATATACAGTAAGTAGAAATACTAATTCTCAGGTAAGGTTATTCGCGGAAGACTGTATAATATATAGACAAATTAGTGATGAACCCTTACAAAACGATCTTAACGTTATTGAAACATGGACGACAGAAAATAAAATGAAAATCAGTGTGATTAAAAGTGAGTCAATATCGGCATAAAGAAATCTGTCTCAAATACCAGGTGAATGGTACACCGGTGCCACAAGTGAACACTTGTAAATACCTAGGTACCGTAGCTTATATATAGGGTGTTTCAAAAATACGGGGCATAATTTCAGGAATGTATTTCCCGCATGTAGACAATCAAAATAGTTCATTACAACATGTGTCCGGAAATGCTTTATTTCCGAGTTATGGCCTTCACAACATTGAAATTCACCGGAACGTTTTTCTTTCCGCAGGTCGTTGCCGTCAAAGGAGACATTAAGAGGGCACTCTGACAGTTCATTCCGAGGCGAAGGTTACATTCAGTGTTGTGTATGCGTTAGACTGTGCGACATGTATTCAAATCAAGAGCTGGCAGAGATACACTTCATGTACGGTAAGGCGGACGGCAATGCTGCGCTGGCTCGTCGTTTGTACCAGGAGAGGTACCCACAGCGACAATGTCCAGATCGGAAGACATTTGTAAGTCTCCATTACCGTCTGTGCGAGTATGGAAAATTTAACTCTCCTGGTTTGGGAAAGGGACGACCAAGATTTACAACTCCAGAAGTACAGGAGGAGATTCTGGAGGCTGTGAACATGACTCCTCCTATCAGCACACGAAGGATAGCGTTGCAAGTCAATGTTCCTCATACGACTGTCTGGAGACTGTTGAAAGAGTATCAATTGTATTGGGACATACGCAATACTCCTGGAGTTTGGGATCGTGTTCGCAGGTCAATGAGACATCGATGTGAGGTCTGCATTCAAGCAGGAGGTGGACATTTTGAACATCTTCTGTAATGACAACGACCTGCGGAAAGAAAAACGTTCCGGTGAATTTCAATGTTGTGAAGGCCATAACTCGGAAATGAAGCATTCCCGGACACATGTTGTAATGAACTATTTTGATTGTCTACATGTGGGAAATACATATCTAAAATTATGCCCCGTATTTTTTAAACACCCTGTATTTAAGTAACAAACTGGATTGGGAGAAACAAGTCACTAATACAACAAGGAAAGCCTGGAAAGCACTACATTTCTATGAGTATTCTTAAGAAAGCTAACCGAAGGTCAAAAGGATTAGAGTACGAAGCCCTTGTTCGCCCAATTATGGAATATGGAGCAGTAGGTTGGAATCCGTACAAAAAAACCCAAATCGATTCAATACGAAAGATCCAACGCAGGGCAGCAATATATGTCAAAATGGAAAAGGGACATGGCGAAGAGATAGTAAAAGACTTTGAGTAGGAATTTCTCAAATCAAGGCGACGAAAAACCAGACTGACCGCATTGTTTAAGGCATAAATGTGACACAAAGCATGGACCAACATCGGTGCCAGATTAGTGACACCATCACACTTAGGCCGGGCTGATCATATTAGAAAGTTTAAATGGAGAAAACAAAGAACGGACTTGGCAAAATTTTCCTTTGTTAACCGCACAATAGTAGATTGGAACAGCTTACCTGCGGCAATCTTTCAGAGTGGTTCTCTCAAAATCATTACATGTAAGGAAAGGTTGAGAATATTAGACTGAAAATTTAACTGTAGGTGTAGTGTAATTATCTAAGTTGTGTTGTGTAATTAATTAAGTTGATATGTAATTAAGATAATATATAATTACTTAAGTTGATAATAGTTGGGTTTAATAGAAGTGCTTACAAGTTAGGTTTACTTTTGCTTATATTAGGCGATATTATAGCATAGTTTTTATTTATAGTCCTAGGTTTATTGCATTTATTTATTTATAGTTAGAATTACTTTCACGTTTATTTTATTTTCTATTACTGTAATTATTGTAATTTGATTACTGTAATTATTGCAATGTAAATATTGTATATTATATGTCACTGCCACCGGGTGTATACTCAATTGTAGTGTTAATAAATACAAACATATTTTATATACAGAGAAGGATTCACATCATAACGATTCAACAACGGTTTTCAACCCAGTACCATTTGAATAGTATTAGAAAGGTATTTGACAACTAACAAAACACCCACGAAATTATCTGAAAATAAGATCAAATTAATGTCTAAGAGCCATTATGTAACAAACACGATGCAGTACGGCTAGTCTGTTGACGTCTCGTGCTGTCATGCTTTCGGTTGCATTACAGTCCGAGTTCATTCAACATAAGAATTACGACACGAACTTCCTAGCTCTCATTAAAAAGAAATGGAAAATTTTCTTGAAAAGAATGATGGGTTTAATGTTATGTGCCTGATACGAGATACACTATTAGATTCACAAAGTTGTTGTTCACCTGATGATAGTAATAAATACTGTATCATATTTCAGATTTGCTTCAGTAACGTCTTGTGAAATAGAACGACTATTTTCAGAGTACAAATATTGTATTTTTTCTCAACATGAAATGAGTACCTCTTTTGATAAAATTAAAATGTTCATTGTTATTTGTTACAATCAAGCTAGAATCATAATGTATACTTCTATGTAATTTTTAATGCATCTATGGGTACATTATTTTAGATTGGAAGTTACGAAGTTTATAAATACGAATTATTGTTTTTTTATTATTCGTTTATTGTTTTCTTGTTCTAAGGCCGTGGACAATTGGAGCACAAGTTTGGTTACCACCCGGCTGTATATGTTTGTCATTCTGGTTCACTGACATTGAGAGCTGCGTTACTACTTTTAATTCGGTAGATATAGTCCAAGGTCACACTACTTAACAGTTTCAGTACCAACTTCCTAGTTCTGATAATAACATTACAGTAATAGCAATAACATTACATTTAACAGTAATAATAATAATAATAATAATAATAATAATAATAATAATAATCATCATCATCATCATCATCATCATAATAAGAACAATAATAACAATAATTCGGCATTCTCAACTGTTCAGTTATCGTCCGTCGTACCCAGAGAGGAAACATTTGCCGAGTGCAATATTTCGGCGGATAGATGGCAGGCCTATAGCTCGAGAAAATAGGATGCTAATGAGAAGGGAAACTGTAAAAAGTTCGATGCAAATAATTATCTATAATCTGACATGTAGATTCGTCCGAATTTTTACTAAATATCGGTATCATGGAAATGTAAACTCGTCCGAATCCTGAAAAGAACATTTTTCCTTCCCATTTTATCGAGACTTAGGACTGCCAAGTGGCAGGTTAAAATGTTTCTCATGAATAGAAGTACTTTTAATAAAATCTACCATGGAAAAATATTAAAAAGCCTCGGACACATAAGCCAGGAGTCTTAACAATCTGCATCACCCACGCCGACTGGACAAACTTATCTTGTATTAAAATGATAAGAAGTAGTTTTAATAAAACTACCGCGGACAAATTCCCTGCTTTATAATTTTCTAGGGCTTTGCATATACGCAGTTGTTTACTCCTGGTAGATCGTTTAATTATTATCTGTGTATTTATACTTGATGTACGTTTATGTCTGAAATTCTTTTAAAACGTTGAAAAAAAATATTAAATGTTTGGATGAGCAGTATTAAAATTCTTGTTGGAATTTGCATGAAAAGATTCACATGCGTTAGTTGTGTGGCAAACGTTATTGGAGTTAGCCCATTTGTAAGGAGGGAAGGTAGCATCTTCTAATATGTAATTATCAACCAAATAATCAGAAAATTTTACTAGCCGTTCATCTTCTGGTCGTATTGATGACAGCTCAATCCCAAAACCTTCGCCCACATCCTCAGGTTCCAAGTAGACAAGGCCAAAGCAATATCCTAACCATTTCACTATATCAGTCTTATTATTATATTCCACAGCTAATCGAAGATGTTGAATATTTCACCACCAGGCTTCTGAAATGTGAAATCGACAACCTATGAGTTCGTTATGTGGCCATACGAACTTAATTGCAGAGTGTATTGCTATTTCAAAATCTTCTACAATAGTCTTTGGAGAGAATTTCAATCCTAGTTTATCACACTCAAGTTAAACGATCTGAAAAGTCTCTTTGTAAATAGTAGTAGTCTTATCAGGTAAGATACAAAACACGACAGGTAGTACATAGTGTCCATTGAAATGTACACAATTGGGTAAAAAACTTGGTTCAGTATTTAAATTTTCCATCTACAAGCACTGTTTCTGATTGACATAAATATTCTAAATTATTTTTACATGAAAATATCAAAAGTTTTAATGCTTTATTATTCACTAACAAAAATTGTTCCTTTCGGTTGGTTAGTATGAGCTGAAGTTCCTCAATTTTAATGTGAAATTCTTCTTGTGTTTTAGGAAGGAATGATAGTAATTTTCTCCTAGCATTGTACATAATTCGCTTAATGCACGACAGATCTTCATTTTTTAGTCCTTCCGTTGGTATGTTTCCCAGTTCGTTTCGTTAACACTTTCGACGGCCTAACGACCTATGTTATCCACCTCTTTTCGTTTCAATTTTGCCGATAAATCATCTCGTTGTAATTTTAATGGGTCAGGGCGTGGGTGATTATCAGGTTTCGGTCCTGGGCACAGAAACGCATGAAGTTCAGAACGCACGGCCGATAGTGTTGTGTTGGTCGAGTGGAGTGGGAGATGGAGACCGCCGTTACTTCGTGTCTCAATATGTAAACAGTCCGTCACAGTACGGCACAAAATATATTTCACCCTGTACAGATGCAGTATAATATACAGTACATTCCTAGTGTAGACAATAAATGTCTACCATTAAAGTGTTAATGTGAGTTGTAATCTTCAATCAGGTGTCCCTACGCCGAAGCCTGTTACACGTACCGCAGCCAAGCAGCAATACACACAATAATAATGCACATTAGGGACACACCTGTGCCGTTGCAGTTACCCCTCCACACGGGTCATGACGTAATTTATACTTTGTATACTCTAAACCTCATACTAGTTACTCTGTGTCCCTAGATCGAAGCCTGGTGGACAGACTACATCATTATCTCCAACTGTATATACACTGGCACGACAATTGGAATTGGGCCTACATTTCCATTTACTTCCCCATTGGACAACGTCGAATGAAAACAATACTTACAACCGTCTTCTATCAGTTGGCTCTTACCAGTGGCGGCTCGTGAGTTCTAGGCTAGGTGGAATCAATTAAAAATAAACTCATATCTTATACCATATGTCTCTATAAGCGCCTCTCGATATTCTGTTACAGTTACATCAACATATCAAATCGTTGGACTAGAAAAAATACTTAAGAATAAAACATGCAATAATTAAAATATTTCTACACAACGGTTAGTGCATGCATAATTAATAAAACAATAATCAAGTTAAACAAATCAACAAACTTACAGGGGTCGATTATTTATATAGCTATGTTGTTTTTCTATTCTTATGATGCGCAAATTTAGCAATCACTTTCGAAATATAGTTCGTTATTTTGTGAATGAAGTCCTTATGAATAGAAAGAACAGCCAGTGAATTTAATCTTTCCTGTGTCATAGTGTTTCTCAAAAAAGGTTGTATGCGCTTAAGGATCCTGAAACAACGCTCTTCTCCGGCAGTAGCCACAGGGTCACAAGAACTATTTCCAACAACTTTGTTACTTCCTGGAATGTGTCTGTAAGGTCATTTTCATGGAGTAACAATATTAACGCACTAGAGGTAGGCAGAGCAGTAGAGGTAGGTACGTTCCTAAACGTGGAATTAGAGTACAATGCACTTAGTTCATTTCTAAGTATTTCCTTATTCAGCATATTGTATTGCGTAATAATGGTTTGAAGCAAAGACTAAGGGAAATAATAACAATAAATAAGGAATTTTTTTGGGAATAAACTATCAAAAATGCAGAAAAAATCCCGGAAGTTTGGAATCTGTCACTTATTTGACACTTCATGGTATCACACGCTTCTTTTGAATTGGCACAACATCTGTTATTAATGTGTGCTCCCAAAAAACAGACAATAAAAACAATATAACAATTTTCGTTTCTCATATGCCGTTAACCATTCCTTCTTTTCAAAGCACTCAGAACAACATTTTCTGCATTTCTCTCCGTCCTGTTGAAGGATATTAATATTTTTAGTAGCAATGGTTATTAAAGGAGAAAAATTCGCTCCGGCGCCGGGGATCGAACCCAGGTCCTTGATGCTACGTACCAAGCGCTCTAACCACTGAGAGAGCGCTTGATACGTAGAACCAAGGATCCGGGTTCGATCCTCGACGCCGGAGCGAATTTTTATCCTTTAATAACCATTGTTACCATAACAGATAAATTATGTAGGACCAAAAATTAGTCTTTACGTAAATATTTTTAGATTGAAAAGGTCCGAGAGCATTAATTGTCAATTTATCATCTAATTTTAACCGCGAGAACGGAGTTTCAATCAAACTGTCCACTGCATTCATTCTTTCAAACAATTTGCAACCTTTATAATACTTTTACTTGATGATGTAATGTAATACACACTTTGTAAACGTACTTATCCACATTAAACGCTGTACATACTCTCATACGCACTTTACATTGAACTTACTGTATTACAGAACTTCAATTTTAACACAGTACTACAGACAGAACTGAACAGAACAGCCGGCCCCAAGTAAAGCTAGAAGGCTGTGAGGGTCAAACCTTTAGTGCTAAAATAAACTACGTACAGGTCAGACTCTCACGCGCCCGATCAGTCCATTCTCTCGCAGAATTGCGCCAATGCAAAATATATATATATTTTTTATTGGAAACGCATTAATAAAGATGATTTTAATACGAAATATACTGCACTATATTGTAATTTACATTCTCAAAAATGGGGATTGGGGCCAGGCCCTAATGGCCCTTAAAGAGGAGCCGACCCTGGCTCTTACCTCTTTCACTCGTTACCACAACTGCTGCCATGCCCCTTGTATATAGGCCCTGCATACACACAATACCGCTGCTACTCTAGCCAGGAAGATTGGTTAACGACTAATTTTATTGTCGCAATTGTAAACATATACCTGGAATAAGTGCTGCCAACACAACCGCAATGAACGCGTTCTGAAAGCCAATTCACACGTACTCGTACCTAGATGTTAGAAAATTAAATACAAACTATTATTTTATTTTCATCTAAATGACTGTAATTTCTGAAATGGCTCCTATGTTGCCAATGTTAATAAATAAACGCTTGGCGGACGAGTTTACATGTTACCAATGTAAAGAAATAAACGCTAGACGGACGAATTTACATGTTCGATTAAAAGTCACACCTTCGAAATTCGATGTGTTTGCCAGTTTCGGACGAATTTACATTTCCCCAATGAGAAGTGTTAATTAGGACTGGAGACCAGCAGGGTTGCGGTCCTTTAAATTGGTATTATTCCAGCTTTCGCCTGGAGGGACTTGGGGAACCACGAAAATTGCAAGGCAGGACAGCTGGTATGATTACTATTACGCCAGTCTATTCGATATTATTATTATTATTATTATTATTATTATTATTATTATTATTATTATTATTATTATTATTTGGTATCTATTCTGTGCGTAGTTATGCATAAGTAAGTTATATGCATTACTATCATTATTGATTTCATGCATACTTTTCTGCCCAAGTTAAAGTATTACTGCATACCCATCATTCTCCGATCTTCCTGATTTCTGCCTTCCTCTTAGTCTGCGCATACGATCCATTATATCTTAATGTTGTCTATCATATGATAACTTCTTCTGCCCCGAACTTCTCTTCCGTTCACCACTCTTTGCAGTGCATCCTTCAGCAGGAAGTTTCTTCTTACAGTCATTGATCCAGTCGATTTCTTTTTTATGATTAGTTATTTTGATTAAGCTTGTAATTGTTTCAGTTTATATTTGAATGTATAATGGAGATGAAATTGTATTTTTGCCACTACATTGTTCATTTTTAACCTATGAAATGAGAGAAATGAGCTAAACACAACAATATAAACAACATAACATGAAATTAAACATAACTGTTAATATATTATGACAATGCGCAATCTTTATTCAAAAAATAATTATTATTTTTATCCTTCATTCTCTTCATTTAAAAATAATCGTATTCCTTAAATAATCTATATTAATAATAAATCTGTAGCCGAAATTTTTCTGGTAATTTTCGATTTTCCAAAAATAATTGGTCCTAACATATATAATTAACCATCCTGAAACCGAAAATCGCTTTTTTGAAATTTTTGTTTGTATGTCTGTCTGTCTGTCTGTATGTTTGTTACCTTTTCACGCGATAATGGCTGAACCGATTTCGATGAAAATTGGAATATAAATTACGTTCGTTGTAACTTAGATTTTAGGCTATATGGCATTCAAAATACATTTAAAAGGGGGGTTATAAGGGGGTCTGAATTAAATAAATCGAAATATCTCGCTTATTATTGATTTTTGTGAAAAATGTTACATAACAAACACTTCTTTAAACATCATTTCCGATGAGTTTTATTCTTTGAAAAAGTTTGATAGGACTGATATTTAATGAGATAAATGAGTTTCAGAATTAAAATAACTGCCATTTAAGGCGGTGTAATGAAATAAACAAATGAATTCGTCTATAAGGGGCCTTGGTCAACAACAATCGAAAGCTATGAATCATAGCCTACAGAGAATGTTTCTGTGTTTGTATGAAGTAATATCGGAAGCTAAATTAACCGATTTGTGTAATTAATTATTATTTCACCATTGGAAAGTGTAGTTTCTCTATATGGACATAATGCTACATATAATGTTATTATAGTAATTTTGGAGTGAATTGAGTACAGGTAAGATTAAAATAGCTTCTTATGCACAAACAACTTAATAGGCTATTCTGTGTATTCGTTTCCTGTATTTGTTAAAATAATGTTTATCTCAGAGAATTAACGAACCACAAGAGTGTATTGATTTAGTATGCAGTAATAATATGTTAGCTTAGCATTCCATTATTTTATAATCCAAATTTTAACTACGCTCAATTGAATCGTGTTAAAATACATAAAATATATATGCATTAAATGCAATGCAAAAAAATTGGGTGATGAGCCAAGCAGACTATGTTGCGCTGTTGTAAAATAAAATTTGTTCCTCCTGAGATTCAAGAGCCCCCATAACAAATTAAAAACTTACTTATCGTTGTACATCCGTTATCAACACATTTTTATATAATATAATATAATATAATATAATATAATATAATATAATATAATATAATATAATATAATATAATATAATTTAAGTTATTTGAAGGGTTCAGAACCATAGTGGCCCAAGCGCCATTTACTGAATACGTAGAAAACAAGGGTTAAAATTAAGTTATTATCATAATTCAATGGAAACATATAGCAAGTAAAATAAAGTATACACATTAAATCTAAATGATATGTCAGTCTTCATTAAAGTATGGATGCATGTAATAAAATTAAGAAACATGTTAAAGGAATTGTCATTGCACCAAGTGAGTGGTCTCTGGACCAAATTGATCGCATTTTAATTATTTAAATACAATTTAAACTAAGTAACATATTAAACGATTTATCCTTCTATCAAACACGAATCTTCCCTGGATCAAATGTCCTATTTTAATTATGTAATTACTTTATATTTATTTCTAACGGGTGCAGCGGAGCGCACGGCTACGGCTAGTCGAATAATATTCTTCTATAATACAACGAATGCTTATATAAATAATTGATTAAATGGCGATCTTACTCGTGTTAATTATGTAAGCATGTGTGGCTTACAGCTTTTTCGGTGCTACTTAACACCATCCTCAGAGCCTACTAGATCTCGGCGCTATCTCAACTTCGCTGCCTGTTGTGTGGTGCGTTCGTGTGATGAAGAGTTGTGTCAAATAATGTGTGTGTGTGTGTTCTGAAATTGATCTGTGTGTTGGGAATTTGATTAGGGTGTTTTTTAGTGTGTCTGTATATTTCATATTGTTCTAATGCGTTGTGTTTTTGGTTTTTGGGTTGTATGCGTAGGATTTCCGTGTCTGTATTTATGTTATTGTATGTGTGGTTAGCATTAGTTATGTGTTCGGCATATGTAGATGTATTGTGTCCACTGGTTATTGCTTTAATGTGCTCTTTGTATCGAGTTTGGAATGATCTGCCTGTCTGTCCAATGTAAAAACTGTCGCAACTATTGCATGTGAGTTTGTATACGCCTGTGTGGTTGTATTTATTTGTTT
Source organism: Periplaneta americana (assembly GCF_040183065.1). Classification (NCBI taxonomy): domain Eukaryota; kingdom Metazoa; phylum Arthropoda; class Insecta; order Blattodea; family Blattidae; genus Periplaneta; species Periplaneta americana. The sequence continues at coordinate 143,123,615 of NC_091132.1, forward strand.
GTGTTGTTTGTGTGTTGAGATATCTTTGTAGTGTGTTTTCTGTTCTGTATGCTATGTTGCATTTCTGTTTTGTGAATGAGGATGCGATCTTGTGTGTGTTTTTCTTTTCGTATGCTAGTGTGATGTATTTCTTGTGTTCTTGTGTTTGTGTTGTGTTTTGTGTGTTTTTGTGTTTGTTGAGTTTTTGTTTTGTCTTCCTTATGATGTTGTCTATTATATTTGAGTTGTAACCATTTTCTTGTGCTATGTATTTGATTGTGTTCACTTCTTCATTGTACTGTTGTTGGCTCATGGGTATGTTGAGTAATCTATGTACCATTGTCCTGAATGCAGCATGTTTATGTTGTGTGGGATGATTATATGTGTTGTGTATGTGTGTGCGACGGCAGCCACAAACTACTACAAATCACTATACACCAGCTCCAAACAGGAAGCGAATCCAAGCGACAGTATTCAGATGAACAACGTAGACGACATCAAGGTCCCACCAATACTTCAAAGCGAGGTCAGGACAGCGATAGGGGAACTCAAATCCGGAAAAGCGCCCGGAGAAGACAACATCCACAACGAACACCTGAAACTCGGTCAAGACTCCTTGCTAACACCGCTCACCGCAGTCTTCAACGAAATACTCAAATCGGAGACAGTACCCCACCAATGGAAGTCAAGTAAAATTATTATACTCCACAAAAAAGGTGCCAAGGACGACCTGAACAACTACCGTCCAATCAGCCTGATGTCAAATATCTACAAGCTGTTCTCTAAGATAATCACAAGGAGACTCACGAAAGTACTGGATGACAACCAAGCTCCAGATCAGGCAGGATTTCGCTCAGGTTAGAGCACGGTGGATCATCTACAGACAATCAACCAGGTAATAGAAAAAACGGACGAATTCAATATTCCCCTCTATCTCGCATTTATAGATTTCAAGAAAGCATTTGACTCGGTAGAACACTCCTGTGTATTACAGGCGCTGAGCAACCAGGGAGTCGAGCACAAATATATCAATATCCTAACTAAGCTCTACGGAGACTCGCACGCCACCGTGATGACAGAACGAGAAGAACAAACATTCAGAATAGAAAGAGGAGTCCGACAAGGGGATCCGATCTCACCAAAGCTATTTACTAGCCTCCTGGAAGACATATTCCGTAAGCTGAAGTGGAAGAAAAGACATGGAATCAATATAAACGGATATCGACTGACGAACCTAAGATTCGCGGACACGCAGGCCTAAGCACGAACATGGAAAAAACCCAAGTCATGACGAACAGCCAACCACAACCAATCCAAGTCAACGCAACCAGATTACAGTACGTGGAGGAATACATCTATCTGGGTCAATTGGTCGGATTCAAAAACTGCATGACGAGAGAACTAAAAAGAAGAATTGCATCAGCATGGAGAGCTTTCTGGTCACTGCAATTCATACTCCTTGACAAGAAACTGAACCGCAAACTAAAGCTGGAGGTGCTGCAATCCTGTATCCTCCCAACCTTACTTTACGGCTGTCAGACCTGGAAACTGACCGTGAACCAGAAGACGCAGATTCAGATCTGCCAGCGCAATATGGAGAGGAAAATCCTAGGACTCTCCCTCAGAGACAAGATTTCCAACACCAGACTCAAGCAGATGACAAACACCAGAGACATGGCATACCAAGGGGAGCGCCTGAAATGGAAATGGGGAGGCCACGTGTCGAGACTTCAAGGCTGCAGATGGGCGCATATTTCCACCACGTGGGACCCACGCATCGGGAGGCGAAACCGAGGAAGACCTGGGACCAGATGGGCGGACTTCGTCAAGAGCCTAGCTGGACCTCTGTGGTCCAGAACAGCCAAGAACCGAGAAGAATGGAGATCGCTACAGTTTGCAAGTATCGAGTGCGAGTGCAAGTGTACACACACGAACGACGAACAAAACTTATATAGAACAGAACCTACCGTCATGCGGATTAGCTCACCGCATGATCTCTAAAGAGCTCCCCTTTTTAGGAGGCCATAGCCCTTCACGGGAAATCCAAAGGCTATTTCATTCATTCATTCATTCATTCATTCATTCATTCATTCATTCATTCATTCATTCATTCATTCATTCATTCATTCATTCATGTGTGTGTAGGCCACACATGCTTACATAATTAACACAAGTAAGATCGCCATTTAATCAATTATTTATATTCAAATGTTAAAAGTAGTGTACGAAAGATTCAACATGAATGCTTATAGTTGTCCGGTAATTTAATTATCTAATGATTGGAAACATGAGTTTAAAAAGCGAAATTAAATTACCTGGGGATAACTATTATCACGAATTGTATTCGGCAAGATAATTCCAATGTGAACAATTACTGTACACAGTATAAAGAAGATACAGAGTAGAGACAATTAGCCCATTTCGTGGATCGAATTCTGAGTGCGCATGTCATGAAACAGAGTCTAATATCTGGAATCTCCACCAGATGGTTCTTCATCTACTTAAGGAATCTGACAGAGCTGGCATAATTTAATATTAACTGTAAACATTTATTACTCATCTTTTAACGATTTGAAAGCCATGACGTAAAGGAATGGCAACATAACCATAATAATAATTACTTCCGTATGTAAACATCATGAAAATATTCACTAATTGACGCTAATGTTCAAGTCCCTGGTAAATGCTTATGTTGGTAAGGTAATATTGAACCATTAGCTACATAGATCATGGCATTCGTTTCGGTGAAGTTACGACGTCAACAATGGATATAATAAAATTTTATTGACTAGCTAATAACATTATATTAGTGATGGATTTTATTTCATGCCAGTAATGTTATATTTAGACATACATTATTATTCGTATTACTGACAGTAATATTTTGTATATTGATATTGATTTTGGTTTCGAAATTGGAATTAACTTACATATTAAAATTTCGGAATATCGGTTGAATAGAATGTCTCTAAATAAGTAAAAGAAAACATAACCTCGGCTACGTAATAATTACCCGATTACGTTGGTGTATAACTAGCTCTTGGGTCTAGCTATGAAGGAGTGATTCAAAAGATACAAAAATTGATATGAACAATGACACTTGCCTATGTAGTAACATGCCTTAGTTTCAACTCCGTGAATGCATTATTTCCTGGATTCGAGCCAAGTATAGATATAAGTATGTAGGAGTTAAAAATGCCAAAATTTACATACATAATGATTCTTGCTCATAGCATTAAGCCACTGTTTCAACTTTGTAAGGGAATTATTTCCTGAGTTCGACTCTTATAAAATTATAAGACTTAATTAGGGTTTGGTGTAGGGTTCTTGTGTCTAGCAGCGCAGGAGTTAAGAATTTGTTTTGCTGACTGCAAAAAATCATTTAGGAGACTGGAAGAAGATAAGAATTTGTTAATTCAAATGTGTTACTACAATATATGTTTTGCGAAAATGGAAGAAAGTAAGAATATTGTAATTCAAACGTAGTCTATTACAGCAAAGGAAAAGTGAAAGAAGTTACCGGGATTTAACTGTTACCAGTTAAGCATTGTCCTCCCAATGCAGCACTGCATAGTGCATGTGACAAAAGTTGCAGTAGATAATTATTAGGTCTTCTTTGCGCACCTAGGTAGTTAGGCCTGCAATTATATATACAATGAACACACATTTTTAATTGTAACAGGTTACCCCGAATTCTTGTTTATTTATTAAATGTTTCCCTGATGTATGTATTTTACAACATATTATTGTGATCCAAAACGAAATGCAATGGATATGAAGAAACAGAATAAAACGGTAAGCACTTCGCTAATAGTATGTTTTACTTCAATCATGAACACTGCAATTTTATATGTATTTTGAAAAGACCTACTTAATAGACACAAATATCACTACAGTTAATGCAAAGTTTGATCTGAAAGTTTAACATGTCTGAACAGTTGATCGCTAAAATCAGATGTTAGCTCTGCCGGTACTAGCGACACGGTTGGATTCATTTAGAACTACAACTTCCTGAGCTTGATTTTAGTATAAACAACATCAAAGGTGCCGACAAGTATCTTCTTTATACTGTGAACTGTAATTCTGAACAACTAAACATTCGAGATTGTAATAGTAAGATCCAGAAAAACAATCGAAGCAGAGATGATAAGAATAAAAGGCTCCTCGGAAAAAAAAAAAAAAAGTGAACATTTGAGGTTATAACAACACTTTCTTTTGAACTCATCATTTTTTATCTATAATTTTCAACATGTTTATTGTAAACCATTTTTACTTATAGTAATTAATTGTGCAATTATTGTAATTAATTATTATTGAGTCTCAAATAATTGCTTGATTGCTGATACTTCGAAACAGAGACGATACAAATAAAACAAATGAACGTAGGAGGAAAAACCATCACTTATTAATTTTGAGCAGCATTCTTTTAATTATTAGTGTAATTCGATTCTCTTTGGTCAATCTAGCGTCAAAGAGCTCGTTCATTGGCTGAGAAACTTTCGCTTGGGATTATCAATATAATAGAACAATAATAATATAATCCAAAACAATGGAATAACAAATTACTTTTAATTCTACCATTCAATCGCTATGCAAGTGTTTCTCCTAAGAAGACTATGTTCACAGATATACATAAACAAATACTAAAGTGCATATTAGTTATACTTTTTCTACAAAGTGCCTAGATATATACTACAGTATAGATTCTACTGTGTATTACACAACTGAAGATCACGAATAATCTAAAGAGGATTTTTTGTTTTGTTTTGAAGGAGTTTAAAGAGTACTATAAACAATGAAAATTCAAGTAAATTAAAACTGTAGACATGGATTAAAATTTATAGAAGATTAGGTAGTACGAGCGTAGTTAAACAAAAAGAGAGTTAATTTTGAATATACCGTGTCTGATTCAAGCCGTTCATAAATTGTTTTAGGCATCACGTACAACACGATTAGGTGTAGACATTTTTCTTCGTTGAAAGTCTAACTCGAAGCGCTTGTACGAGTATTCTAGTTTTAATAATGAATGAAAATAGTTGAAGTAATAAATAAGTATAAACGAGTTGACTGATTAATATATTGATTCACATGATGCGTTTGGGTAAAAAAAAAAAAAAACATTAATTTCTAATACGCGGATTTCTCAAGGTAGTTAATGACTTTCAGTTAGAGTAATGGGTTTTCGACTGCCTGTGATGGTTCGATACCTGGTTATTCTTTTCGTATTGTTTAATGTCGAAGTCCGATAGCAGGTCTTGTCCCCTTTCTTACAGATAGGTACAATTATTGACTCCTTCCATTGTTCTGGTACAATTTCCTTTTCCCAAATTGTAAATACAGGCTTATAAGTAAGCACAAACTTCCTACTTATGTTTATTAACTGACGGCGGATTTTCGGTCCCGATACTGAACGTTAGGGGTGCTATGCATAGACATTTCTCTAGCCCGCGCTACGAACGTGCTAAACTAGCCCCGTCTATCGACTGATTACTTGTACAGGATTCATATCGCATCATATCGCTAACACTGGTTTATGAATATGAAAGACGTTAGTTCGCTGATCATCCATCAGAATATGGCCCTAGGTGTACGTCAGTTGCATGGAGGTCATTGCACTCATTGCTACGCCATGGATAAATATAATATATTATAATAGGATGCGAAACTTACTGAGTTTCCCGTAACACATACTAGAGGCGCTGTTGTAGAAATTGATCTTGCTGCCATCTGTTTGTGGGAGGGGCGTTATTAAATCTAGCACCAAGTAGCGAAAAGAGTAATTACTCCATGCATTTAGCAGCGCACCTGGTGACGAAAATGTTAAACTGTGCAGAAAGTATTCCCTCCCACCCTCATCGACATTCAAAACTAACCCAATTTAAAATAAAACATTTAAAGTTTTATTCCTCACAGCATATTCTACTGAAAATTCTTACCGGAGCCAACAGAAAGATAAAATAGACGATGTGTTTTACACTACCCGATTAAAATATAACCAGACAGAGACAAAAAATAAAGCAAAAGGTTAGATAATTAGGATTGTATTCTTTGGGTATTTATTGTACAGCACAATGGAAAAGTCTGCAAGAACTACTTAGATAGTTCAATTTATTATATTACTATTACTTTACAATACATTCAACAACACTATTTTACAACGTCCATAAACATCACTGTTTAACATACACTGCTTATACACACACGTATCACTTTATGTTCACTTATTAGCAAGTTTCAGTCTACCATCTCGGCTCCTCGACTCTCCCGTACAGCAATATCTCGAACGGATAAATAGAGAACTCTGGGTAATGTACCCAATACGTAATTCTAATGTTCACCACCTACGACGTTGGGCGCTGATCACCTTATTTCAGACCCCCAAAGCCAGATGGTGCTGACCGCAGTTTCGCTTCCTATTATATATTTATCCATGGCTACGCTCCCTCCGTACGCCAAAGGTCGTGACGTCTTGTTGCTGTGTAGGGGCCGAAAATCCGCTGTCTTATTATCAGCCTAACAATACAAGGTCAAACCATGGCTACTGTTTAACAGTTTTCGTACAGTATTTATTTTTTGTTCTACATTCTATACGAGGTCATTGTATGCACTTTAGTGACTGTACTTGTCTTATTACTGTTATGTTGCCCATGGCATACGTAACCGGCATTGTTATGAAGTTTTTTTAAATAAACAAATAAATAAAATGAAAATAATAATTGCATTGACTTATCAATAGAGTAACAGATTACTTCATTCGATTATTTTTCTTCTTCTTTCTTTCTTTGTTCTTCTTCTTTCTCTACGCATGAAAGCTGGTACCATTTTGTGCGTTCATTCACTTCAGCTCAGGGATATAATACCCTTCCATCATAGCAGTGGTCGTCATAAATATATTTTTCCAATGATGAAAATAATCGAATGAATTTTTTCGATTGAAGAACTTTACCTATTATCCCAGCTTTAGATGTTATATTTATATTTTTATCAATATTTTCGCACAGGGTTTCGAATTCAACAGTTGATCATTCTATATGTACTGTATACGATTAAAGAGAGATTTTTCTAACATAAGCATTTCTGTAACTTAATTTATACTTTTAACCTTTCTCTTCTTTCTCCTTTCGTTATCTTTCCTTTCTTCTTATTTTATTACTTTTTGTTTATTACTCGAATCTCTTCCTTCACTTTTATTATGCCTTTCTTCTATTACCACGTTTCACCTTCCTTCTGACAGTCTTTTATTATTTATGATTCTTCTTTTAATGCTTTTATTTTATTTGTTATTCCTGTCTTCATTTATTATTTCCTTTCTCTTTTCATTCAGTTTATTTCTATTTTTCTTTTGTTGTCTATTTTCTTCTTTTGAATTTTCTTTTTTCTTTCTTTCTTGCGTTCATTCTTTCTTTCTTATTCATTCAATCGCTTGTTCTTTCATCTTTTATTTACAGCTACCTGCTTATTAAGTTATTTTTCGTTTTCTATTTCTGTAGTCTTTATTTTTCACAGTGTCTACATTGTATAATGTAACTTGGTCTGCATTTAGTTAACGTATTGGCCACGAGTTTATTCCTGTGAGTTTGTGACTCTATTAATTGTTCGAGCGTGGGTTGCTACAGTGTAATAGATGTCGTTAAAATACCTCAAGGCTCTAAACTTGGATCAAGCTGCGACAGATTTACTTCTTCGCTAGAATAATTAACAATTGCCGTGTTTCTTCCCGGGTGAACATCTGCTGGCCAGTAAAGCTATTCTCAATGTGACATCAATGTCCGGCAACTGAGTTGACGTCACTTAATTCTTACGTGTTAGAAACAAAGACAACATTCAGTTTGGTCTGTGGTGCCCGACGACATCCCCCGTCACGAATATGTGGCTAACAGATGCGAGGCAGTTGTTCGCAGTTACAACACAAGACATTATTCTTACTCGGACATGTAGCGGGTTATCCGCCATACTTCCGGACTCTTTGCACCTCGATATTAATTTAAAAATTGTCATACCATTTCTACATCAGTACGAGTCGAAGCCAATGTTGTTTTGAATCTAGCTTCTCCGTTCTGAATGTTATGTTCTATGTTGCCTTTCCATCCAGGCGGCTTGGGTTCGAACCCCGGCCAGATCGTGATGGAATTTCATCATCATCATCATCATCATCATCATCATCATCATCATCATCCAAGTTTTGGACCTAGTGATCCGTTGCGATCTGTATGGTTTTTTCTTTCCAAACTCCTTTTTCTAGGTCAGTCCCGTTATCTGCCATTGAGACTTCACTGTAATAAAATAATCCCCAGAATAATTTACGAGACTGTCACAAGACAAGTCCACTGGTGGAGTTACCACCTTAAGAGTCTCTGAACAGAAGTGGTTGGAATTTCATTCATACAGATATATTGTCGGACCATCGGATCTGTGCCCCCCTAAGATATACGAACTGAATCCTAATTCCTTCTCAGCCTCGGTAATTCATTTCTCTCCCTGCATTCCTATCTCTCTCTTTTCTATCTCTCTCCCTTTCTCTTCCCCACTACTCACAATTTTGAGCCATCTTGCGGAACAGTTTTATGTGCACTTGAAGTCCAGTGTTGCCAATTCAACATGAACACTGTAGCAAGGAGAGACGAAAGAAATATTATTAAGCAAGTACGTAATAAGCATTTTGCGATGAAGAGAAACAGATCAATATCTGTTTCCTATAAATCAGGCAATGAAAAGAGCAGCTGCGATCACAGGTGAGGCTTATTTTATTTCAATTGATTACGCATTAAAATTACTTACTTAACTAATACTAATAATACAACATTTTTATGTAATTTATATAGGCAGGTCAGAGCTCCTAATAAAGAAAATCAGGAGAGAGGGAGTCTGTGCATGAGATGAAAAGTTAGAATCACCAGGAAAGAATAGACCAAGGGAACCTTTAATTCTTGTAGATGATATGAACCGATGTATTTTAAGAAGAAAGACACAAGAATTTTATACCGTGCAGAAAAAAGTTCCAACATTGAAGAAATTACTGAAGGTTGCGAGAGAAGCAATAATTTCAAAGGTTGGAGAGAAAAGCTACGGAAAGTGATTCGAGACATGGGATCTAGCTTTAAAAAAAGTAGAAATACAAGATGTAGGGTAAACATTGGTAATTTCGTGATAATTTCATGAAAATTAATTTAAAATGCAAATGTGTAAATACATTCTTATTCCGATTTTTTCATCTAAAAGACGATAATTTGCTGTACAAATCTGGAGACATAAAAGATTGGACACGTTCTTGAACAAGTGCCAAAAACCACTTTTACAACTTAAGCTAAAAGGTTGGTTATTTCGTGATAACCTTGGTAATTTCGTGATATTACATTGATAATTTCGTGAGAGGTAGAAGAATTGTGGAAAAATTCATTAAAGTCAAATGAAATTCTCATTTATTGTTACAAGACTTCAAACATAGTAATTCCGTCCAATATTCATAGCAAGAAAACATAGAAATACATATGAACACATAATAAGAATGAAATCAAAGTAAAAATTGAAACTTAAAAGGGATCTTCTTTGCTCTGAAAGGGTGAACACTTTTATTACGGACTTTACTATAGCCTATATTACTAGGGTAACTCCAAAAGTAATGCATAACATTTGTTTAAAAATTATATTTTTATCCTACAGCTTTGCTATTTTCACTGAATGTAGATAACATCCTTGAGGAACAAAATGTCACTTTTCCACATAATCCCCGTCCCTTTCAACTGCCCTACGTAACCTAGGAACGAGGGCCTGTACACCAGCACGGTAAAAGTTTGGACCAACACGCCTGAGCCACTCTTTAGTAGCGGGCACAAGGGAGTCATCTTATAACCTCGTTCCGCGAAGGGATCCTTCAGTTTACCAAAGAGATGGCAATCGCACGGTGCCAGTTCAGGACTGTAAGGCGGCTGTTTCAGCGTTGTCTATCCGAATTTTCTGATTTGGTCTGTGGTCTTGTGACTTACATATTATGCTGTGCGTTGTCGTGCAATAGCAGAATATCCTGCTTCTCCCGATGTCGTAGAACACGACTCAGTCGAGCTTGAAGTTTCTTGAGAGTTGCCACATACGCGTCAGAATTAATCGTGGTACCGTGTGGCATGATGTCCACAAGCAAGAGTTCTTCTGAATCGAAAAACACAGTAGCCATAACTTTTCCTGCCGAAGGTGCACTTTTGAATTTCTATTTCTTTGGTGAATTTACATGATGCCACTCCATTGTCTGCTTCTGTCTCCGGTCCAAAATGGTGGAGCCATGTTTCATCTTCTGTCACAATTCTTGCAAGTAAGTCATCTAGCACTTATCATTGGCACTTAGTATCCTAACAAATCAAACAGAATCTACACTGAACCCATTGCGTACCCCTTTTCTTTTTTGTTACCACATCTTATCTTCAGATTTCTAAAATTCGTATTGTAATACAATTTTTAAAATAGTATAAAATGTAACGCTTAATGCTCAACAAAGTTTCGCCTCAAACAGCTAAGATTTCTATCAGTAAATTTAAGCCTATATGTCGACTACAGCTGTATCTAAAATTCCAAAAACATTTTCTAAAATTTCATTAAGATATAATAAATCATTGTACCAAATATCATATGTTTACCTTTAGTAACTAGTCTGTAATGTAATTACAAACATCCACAAAATTTATACGCCTGAGAAATCGACGCTAACTTGCTCTCTCTAAACATAAAAGCTCACTGAAGCAGCTACAATAGTCAAACAAAGCGTAGCTGTATGTTTCTGGAAACCGGACAACATATGCAATCCCTTGGCGGAAATTTGAATCTCGTAACACCATTGGTTAGTTTACGAAAGAGCAAAGAAAAAGTATGACGAAATAACCACTGTCACGAAATTACCTATGTTTACCCTATTTTAATTGAAAGAAATGATATTGTAGCATCGAGGACCAGTTATTTATGACACCGTTTGACGGAAGTTTGGCAACATCCCTATTCAGCAAGTTTCATGGCCTGCTGTTTGCAGTGGTGGAAGGAAAGCGGGTGGAATGGATTGAGTACAGGCGTTAACTTTTCTAAGAACGACGACAGCGCTGAAGGGGCACAGATCCGATGGTCCGACAATAACAGTTATACCGCTATGTTTCGGTCTCCAGAGCCTCGTTTGTAAAAAAAAAAAACAGGTTACACTACGGAAAGGTGAGGATGAGAATAGGGTAAGAGAGGCATCAACACTCTCCATCTTCCCCTCATTTCACCTATCGACTACAATAGTTAAAAACAGTCTGAGTGAAGTCTTGAGGATAGTGCGAGTTTTCGTTGCTGATGTAGGAAGGACTTGAAGCTCCGAGCTCTGAGGCTACTCATCCGAGGCTGGAACCTGGCTCTGAGGCAGGCTGGCATACCTGTCAGCATTTGATTAATGAATTCTACACAGGCCACCAGTCGGACTTGGATAATCACCGATATATACTGTGCATAATGGGCCAAAGCAGGCCTAAGTGCAAGGGTCCGTCCCAGCAATTGAAAAGCCAGGTCTTAGCCTATTGAAATAATGCATAACTCCACGTGATGTGAGTTGTGCCCTATAACCGTATATCGGAAAATTCCGGAAATTGGGGTGGGTGCAATATACCGACAGACGTTTAAAAAAATTCCGTATATGAGCAGTATTATACATTAATTTTGTTTTTTGACCAATGTTTCTAGGACTACATCTTCCAACAAGTTCTTGTTTTCGGAGAAAAGTACCTTTCTTCTTATAAATATCATATGTTCTTAACGTAAATTATTACATAAAATTTATTATTATTATCTTCTTCTTCTTCCCTTCAAATATTGGGCCATATGGCCTTTTACGATCTCACAGTTGAATTTTCAATCCAGGAGTTTTTTTGGACGACCGAGAGATCTCTTCCCGTTTGGACAACAGTGGAGCATGACTTTTGGGATTCTATCTCTACGCATGCGATGCAGATGATTTATCCAGTTGTTCCGATAATGTTTTGCGTGATTAATTACAGGTTCTAGTTGTAATTCTTCCATTACATCTTCATTGCGTTTGTAATCCCATTTCGTGTATCCCACTACCGGTATATATCTCATAAATTTCATTTCATTAGTCGTTATTCTGCTTTCGTCTTTCTTCTTCAATGTCCATGCCTCACTGCCATAACAAAGTACAGGTCTCGCCAAGGTCTTGTATAGGCGAATTTTAGTATGCCTTTATACTAGGGAAGGCTTCATATGTTGTTAATTATTCACATTGTTTCAGTGTATTTAGAAATTTTCTGTGAAATGTCTACTTCATCGAAAAAAGATAATGTGTATCCGAGATATGTAAAATAATTTATTCTTTCTAACATTTTTTAATCTAAACATATTTTGCTAGGCATAGGGTATTTTCCGCAGAAGACCATAATTTTAGTTTTTTCTTTATTGATTTTCATATCATATTTAATTCCAATTTTGTTAAAATTAAAAATTGAACGTTGTAATTCATCTTCTGAGGATGCCATCAGAGCTAAATCGTCTGCAAAAAGTAATTAATCTAGTTGTAAATGTCTATTGAATTGTATATATCCATTATTATTATTATTATTATTATTATTATTATTATTATTATTATTATTATTATTATTACCACTTTCATTGTTTCCATCCTTCAAGGATTTTTCCCATTACGTCTTCACCGTTGTGAAGAATTTGTTCCAGAACCACAAGACAATAACCAGCAAAGTTTACTTCTATTTTCTGGTTCTGCAATGCTACCCGTTAAGATAGTTCAGGCCAAAGGCAGGGAAATCTCTATGGACGAGAGGTCAATCCTTGCCTTCTTTTTGGGAATCGAATACGAGTCACTGAGTTTATAGAGAAACGTTTCATCTTGAGTTCAATAGAAGATGTATTCCTTAAATGTTTATACATTCTATTAATATTCTTTCTGTTAATTAAATATATTTGGCTAATTTCAGGACCTTTAAAATTTAGTTACTTATCCAGAACATAGCTCTAATCCTATGTACTTCGTAATGATTCATAAAAGCGATATTTTATTGCTTTAATTATTAATTTACTTTACTTATGATCAATAATTCAGGTGAATAAATTATTAAATATTATATATAAGCCTACTATGGTAGCTTTGTAAAACTTCACTTTCTGTTGTTTTATCATCTAATAGTTCTGCAACAATTTCGTGACATTGTTTTCTCTTTTACTTAATGTTGGCGTAAAACTGGTTCAATATAATTAATTTTGTTATAGATAGCACTAAAAACTGATCTGCTTAAAACATCTTCTATCTGATAATAATTTGTTTTCAATTTGTCTACCATTTGAGTAATAGTAACAATTTAAACTTCTTGAGAAAATTCTGGAATGTATAAAATAAGGACCTCAAAATAAGTTTGATTACTTTTCTTCTCCATGAGTACCTATCAAATACCATCTGTACAGCTCCTAATATTGATTCATCGTTCTGGAATCCTATGTTTTTAAACTGCTAATTCCATTCCTCCACGTTTGAGGGAACTAATGTAATTTATGTGATGTTTACTATTATAAATATCCGGCTGTCACATTAACACAGACAGCTATGACTTGCTATTCGCAAGACATAATAAAAAGCATCATTTCACAAGATTACACTACATTACTGTCTAAAGCTCTTTAGTTTAGTTTATTTAAGAGCCATTAAATGATATAAAATTACAGTAGGCTTAGTCAAAGTTAAATCTATTTACATAAAAATTATATACAACTACTTACAATATATCCCTGTGCTGTGTAAAAGTGTTTGCTAAAAAGCATATATTTTAATTTAGTTTTAAAAAATCTACTATTATCAATATTTCTAATGTTAAGAGGAATTTCATTAAAAAGTTTCACACACTCAACAAAATGGCTATTACAGACCTTGGTTAATCTACACGTTTAAATTTTCGTCAAACTCACAAGATTTTTCAAAACTTGCTAATACATCAAAAGTGTTATTGTCAAATAATTTAAAATACTCTAAAAGCCTTTGGTTGTATTGAAACTAAATAACAACATACTTCAATCGATCAAAGACTTGACAATTCTTCGAAGAACTGACCAATGAGATTCGAAAATATTATGGCGACAAGAGCCACACAAAAATGGTGTCCTGGCCTAGAGAAGTTGCTTGCGAAATTCAATTATATCAATTTAACCATGCCTGTACGCCGTGGGTTCTGTTGAATACCACAATAAAATGAAATATAATGCGTACGAAGAAATTGTAAGGCGGATGTCTGGAGTTAAGTACCAAAACATGTATTTTTGAATGAAGTAGATTCTAACCTATAACCTAGGACAGTCATGTTAATTGATGCCCATAGGCGCAAGTACGCACTTTAGAGCTCAGGAGCCTGAGCGCTTTACAGTGGAAAGGAAAGCGACAGACGAAAGAGGCAGTATATACCGCTTGGTCGAGTTATATACAGGGATGGCCAGCATTGATTCAATGGATAAAGGGAAGAGAACTTATTAAAACTATATCCATGTTAATTTTTAGATATTTCTGAGAAGTATAAGTGCATTATAAGAATGTAAGTTTTAATTTTAACGATCATTTTTCACAAGTTTGCTTTTTTATTCAAAAGGAATATTTTCTCACTTTTTTTTTTACAGAAAAGTGAAATTTTCAGATATGTTTATTAGGAGCCTTACAGGTACTGAAACACTGTTTTCGTAAATGTAATATATCGTAAATACATATTACTGAAAATAGTGCATTGAAATTTTTGAAAATATTCGCATGGAAAATGTTTGTAAGGAAATGAATAAAACAAAGCAACTACTGTTACATCATAAATAAAAGATATGTGCCCACATGTGGGAAAATCGTCAGTTCTATAGCTTCAAAAGATTTTGAGAAAAAAATTTAATATTCTGATAATAGGATGTTGCGCACCAATATCACCTTAAAAGCATATTGCGATAAGAGTTTTGTTATGTAGTATTAGTTACAGTTAAAACATATACCAAGGTAACTTTGTTTTGTACTATAACATTGTTTTCATTAGTTTATTGATTGTTTTATAAGGTTAAGGATATCATTAATATAAACTACAACTTATCATGTCATACTCAATCTATTTTTTTGGGATATAACTTTCTTTATGAATGATGTGTTTCATTCACTTAGTACAGTATAGTTGTACTATTATGGAATTTATGTGAATATTCCTTCTTAACTATTTATTATGTTATTAACGTTTAAAACACAACTGCAATATTAAGAAATTGGTGTTAGTACTTTTTTTCAGACAATATACGTAATATCAAACAGAAAGAAGCCATATAAAAATAACGACATAAAATTACACGTTCAATTTAAAGTTTGTGCACCACTGTTTTCTTAATCCAACAGGTTGCTTATTCATATACTCGTACATAATCCTTCCTCCTTCCATATCTAGCGCTTAATGCCTGTGCACGACGTCAAGGTCAGAGAATGCGCTTGCTTTAATATCACTGACCTAGGTGAACAGTAATCTAAATGTTTATTTATTTTTTATTTATTTATTTATTTTTTTTTGTTTTAGAGCAATATACAAATCGTCATATTTTTCGTTTTAGGGTACCCTACAATTAAGTAATAAAAGCTTTTTGTATTGCCTAGTTATTCTCTAAGGATTTATGTATTTATATTTTAATATTTGGAGAGTAGGTCTACGTAGGTTACACTGAACTTACACGTGTCTTGAAATCTTGTCAAATCTTTAGCAATATGAAACAGTCTTTGACAAATATTTTGCAATAATAAATCAATCTTTGATAGTCTTTGGTAAGTTTTCTTGTAAAGTATCGAAATGGAACAACAACTTGATCGTGTGTATATATATATATATATATATATATATATATATACACACGTTTACGTAATTTATTTTTTCTATTTGCAACGGACCCGCTGCGATGTGGAACGATGTATCCACGAACGGTAAGTAGAAACAGAAGAAAAATGCCTCGCTTTAAGCTGATCAGGTACTTTCCATCATTATCAATAGAAATGTCTAAAACACATAAGATTTAATATAAAATAGAATGCCAGATAATAAAATTTCATTACAATGCAATGACTACAACTAACATTTTATGAAAGAAAAAAATGTCGAAATAGGAACAATATATTAGATTAATGCATAGACAAAGTTAATCACGTTTATGTTCATCACAACACTGCGTTGTTAAGAGATTGTTTATCGTTTGTGGTTTCTCATTTGTCATTTAGAATGTTGTGTCTGTAAATACGACTTGAATTTTGTGGATTTGAAGAAAGTTTGTGCTGTTTTTGGGCTAAACAAGATGGAGTATCAAGTGGAAAAGAACGAACACTTCCGACATATTTTTCTGTTTGACTGTAAGAGAGACACAAAGGCAGCGGAGGCGGCTCGAAACATTTTTTCCCCAAACAGAAACAATTCCATTGGAGAAAGCACTGCAAGAAAATGGTTCTGTCATCTCAACACACAATACTCCATACAAAAGTTAGTGTCCATCCACAGAATATGTTATGCGTCTGGTGGAATAAAGAAAGTGTCGTGTAGGCCTACTACGAATTTCTTCCCAGGAATGTAACCATAACTGCTGACATTTATTTCTAATAACTCACACGCCTTGCGACCGCAATTGAAGAAAAACGACCGAGAAGACTTCATCAAGTGCTGCTGCGACACGATAATGTACGCGCGCACTTCCCTAACATGACGAAAGCAGCTATCCAGGAGCTTGGTTGGAAGGTGATGACACATCCCCCCATATTCTCCCGATGTTGCGCCGTCAGGTTTCTGCCTTTTTCGTTCGGTATCCAACATTTTCAAGGGAACTCCTTTCATAACGAAGATGATTTACAAACATGGCTTGACGATTTCTTTAACTCGAAACTATCAGATTTCTTCAGGCGCGAATCGGAAAACTATTCCAACGTTGGCATATAAAAAATAACATACGAAGACTTGGTTAAATGTTAAAATATTCATTCAAAACTGAAACTTCATATAATTCAATTGCTGTAAAAATTAACCCTTAATGTGTGTGGTGTGTGTGTGTGTGATCACGATCAGTATTGTGGAATTACATAATATTCTATCGCAGCTTGCATCACTTGTAACACATGATGTTACACGTGTAACATACAAAACAAGTTGAATGGCCTCATTTTGACATGGGTATCAAGTAAGCATGAACTAATGAAAATGGTTGAAGATGTCAGGGTGCGTCATATTTCTGACGAAATTAATAATCAAATCTAGGCTTTGGCTGATAATGGAGTTTGTGAATCATATCTTCCTAAATTATCTCTCAAATCAAAAAAAAAAAAAAAAGATTACTGATGGAATGGCGAATTAACAATGCTCAGGACACGAATCTTAGCAAGTCACAGAAGGTGTAAGCGCAAAATTGTCTTTTTTTTTACATTACCTATATTTAAATAAAAATAGTGCATACAGACTCCGAAATCGTCCCCAAAGTGGAGCACGATCGAGGCCCCCGGTATATTCAGGCCTAAATGTTCAAGAATTTCGCTTCCACTTAAAGCCAATTGAGAAAGTTCATTAAATACAAACGATGCATTTTCTATTGATTCCTCAATACATTTTTTTCTTTTTAATAAAAACAAAAATGTCTCCAGTTTTGCTATCGTATATTGAAATATTTACATTAACTGTATAAAGTATAATGATTTTAGTGAAAGGAATTATAATATTTGCTAACAAAATTAATATTTATGGATAAAACTAAAAAAATGAAACACAGCACACCTAACTTCTTAACTGTAACAATCAAGACTGAAAATTCAGATGGTGTAAAATTCAACCAACCAAGATGAGTCGGCAGATTACCAATCTTGAAGGAAACAACTACCAGAAAATCTACATAACAAAATTTATTTTACATTTACTGAAAAGTCATATCAAATTGAAGAATAATATTGTATAAATTATATCTTGGAATCCGGGAGGGGAAAATTCCCTCCGTGCTAGGATATGAATTTATCACTGATAAAATATGATTTGAAATATCTCCATGCGCGAAGAGATTTCTGGCTATATATCCTATCACAAATACGGAGATATCCAGCGTTTCTAAGGCCTTCACTCATTTTGGACTGCAAGGAAAGAGGGAATATACCGTTTTAGATCCGTTGCTAGGAGCACTTGGTATACGAAAAAGTCGTACATTATGAGAGCGCGCTTCACAGGCAAGCAAGTTACTCTTGTGAAGCAATCGTAAGCAGGTATCGACGACATAAACAGAATAAACTCTTCATAATTTGTAACTAAGTTAACCCTATTAGTGAATAAAATGTTGAAAAAACTTACAATGGCTCTAACAGTTTCACCCAGGATAATAGCTCTTCAACGGATCCAACAGATAAGTTCTACTTGGATAGTAACTCATAGCAATGGATCCAATTGATAGGTTCTCTCTGGATAATAGCTCCTGGCAATGGATCCAAAAGATAGGTTCTCCCTGGATAGTAGCTTTTCGAAATGTTTTCAACAGATAGATTCTTCCTAGGTAGTAACGCTTGGCAACGGATCCAACAGGTAAGTTCTCTCTGGATAGTAGCTCCTGGCAATGGATGCAGTAGATGGGTTCTCCCTGAATAGTAGTTTTTGGCAATAGATCCAACAGATAGGTTCTCCCTGAATAGCAGCTCTTGGCAACGGATCTAAAAGATAGGTTCTCCATAATACTAACTCTTGGCAACGGATGGAGCAGATGGTTCTCCGTGGATACTAAATCTTGGCAACGGAAAGAATAGATGGGTTCTCCCTGGATAGCAGCTTTGACAATTGATCCAAGAAAAAGGTTCTCTCTTTGCAATGGATCCAACAGGCTTCCAGTCGCCCAGTTCTCTTAATGATGGAGTCGAAATGTAGCTCCGATACATTGAATGTCACTGCATTTTTAACGTGATGCTAATAATTGATTTTCATTTTGTAAAATTGATTTTGTACCATGTTACACGAATATCAATAATTCTTTACAGCAGTAAAAATAGTTTTAGGAATCAAGAGACTAAGAACTTAAGTTTCGTAATGTTTCAGCAACTCTCTGTATCAGAGACATTGGTAGAAAAAAGGAGAAGGAAATCAAGTGAAAAACTGCAGAAATAAATTCTTAAGAACAGTACCTAATGCACAAAATTCGAAAGGACAAATTTAACCTATAAGGTAAAGTACCCAAATAAGAGACAGGGCCCTAATAAGATATACATTGTTAACTTCTCCGGTATAATTTGCCATCTCTCGACAACTATGGTAAATTAATGTTTGTGCTTCTAAGGCATCGTGTTCTTTGTCTAACCTCAGTTGAAAGTAAGCAACGAAGCCGAGAGCAAGCAAAGTAATTTTTCATACTTTGAACTTTTTACTGGTTTTTGTTGAGGAAGAGAACAGCAGTTAATGTAAGCTACAACAAATTTATTATTAATTTTATAAAATTGCTGGCAAAATGTTGCATATAATAATGTAGATTCCTAATAAGGAAGATAATAATTTATGACCTTGGGTAGCTATTTCATTTTTACTTACTCTGTTCCCTAATAAGAGATACCTAGGGGACCTAGTAAGAGATAGTGTATCTTATTTACAACCCTTATTTCGCATTATTATGATGCTCACCTTTGAGAGTTTACGAAAAGAGTTAATGCTTCCAGTCGTGTCAGTTTGTCTGCCAGTAACTACATAAGAACCAGTGAATGATTAATTGAACTATTAATTAAAATTAATTACGAATTACGTCAATCATTAATTATCCATTTTCCTCAATTATTTATTACAAAAATTACTAATTTAAATGATTAAGTTATTATTATTAATGATTAAAATTAATTATTCATTGAGATGACAATAATATCAATAGCTAAAGTCAATTAAAATTGGCCAGTCCGACAATATTTATCTTACTTAAAGATAAAAACATAAGTGCTTAATTCGTAACATATTCTCTATATATTTCTAATAAAAATCTTGTGTAATTATTAAAACTATTAAATTTAATTGTGATTCCTGGTTTCGAAAATTTCGTTGGACCTGTGTAAATGTCGCCACTACAACCAGTGCCAGCGTTTGTGGCGCGTGTTCTTGAGTAAAAAGCCAGTCAGTGAGCACTTGTTGCCAGTGTACCTGATAACGGTAACACCCAACACGTCACGTAAGCAATCTGCCAATCACAGTTGTCAGCTTTAATGCCCATAGGCTGTTGCAAAGATAAGTTATTCGCTCTCAACGTTCCCATTACTTATTTCACGCGCCAGAAACGGTGACTTTGGTTATACCACAGTTATGCCTATAGAAGCAGCAGCAGCAACAACCGCAACCTCAAAAGCCGCAAGCTTCACCCAGTGGGTAGTAGCATGTAAAATCATCCAGGACAGGAAAATGAGCTATCATAATATCAACTCTTATCAGAAACAAATGAGAGAGAGTTTAGAGAAGGAAAAACAAAGAAAAAATGGAGCTCGCAAGAAATTGTTCGAAAAAGAACAGAAACCACAGAAAAACTCAGTCCAAGAAGCACTGCTTGAGTTCGTCCAGTGATGAAGGATCCGACGTGGAAATGGAATTAATTAACTCTAGTGACTCGGAATATGGAGAAAATTATGATGATGGAGAGTGCTTGTTTGGACTGAATTTTTTTCGGAGGACACCAGGGCTCAGGGGGGAGGAATAGATTCAGTGTTCAAAATGTCGTCGTTGGGTACACGAAGACTGCAGCACTGATGATGAACCTTTCGTTTGTCCAACTTGCTCAGTACACCGAAATAAGTATTGTGTCAATTAAAGGGATCGGCAAAATAAGTGCAATCAACTTAAAATTAAAATATGGAGATCGAAATTTAATATTCTATCATTTCTTTCTCTAGCAAAATATTAATGTTAGCAATAGTAGCCGAAATAAAATTAGTACATTCATGTCCGATTTGACCGACTTTGTGTTCTTTTCGTAAACCATCTTAATTTCACTTGGAAAAATGCCAAATAAACAACAGAATTTCTGTTGAGAGGAGATAGACCACTGTTGCACTGACCCCTTCAATTTTAAAATGTTCCTGAATTTATTAAAGTATCTACACGACTTCACAATGTTATATATTGCTTCAATTTTGAGCCAAATGTTCAAAAATAAACTTAAATAATACACGTATCTCTTATTTGGAACCCATTTCCAAAACATCATTATTTCCCAGTTTTACTTGTTTTTATAATTTAAAGTAATAATAAAAACTGACTAAAATTTGTATTGTCAATTCTAAAAATTGACGAAATGCTGTATGTATTCCACACATTCAGATTAACGATGTCTATTATCATCCTCATTTATAAGCAGTTAAAAAAAGTGTCTCTTATTTGGGTACTTTACCTTAAAGGAATTAAACAATATTTTTCTTTCGATATAGTTGATACATATGAAATAATTTGAATGCGTTTATGTAAAAGTGTAAGATGTTTTATTGTTGAAGGAAGCCTTGAAATCAGGCAAAAAGAATTTATTCTGGATATCCATAGAAAAGATGTTATTTTACGACGCTTCATCAACTGCTACGGTTATCTAGCGTCTGAATTATATGAAGCTAATAAATCCAGCGAAATTAGTCCAGGATCCAGAGCCGAAAGTGACCCAGCATTTGTTCTTACTGGGTTGAAAGAAAACCCCGGAAAAACCTCAATCAGGTAACCTGTCCCAAGCAAGATTTGAACCCGAGCTCGCTCGTCAGGCATGCTGTTACTCCACAGCGGTGGACTATAAGAAATACTAAAACTTCCTCTTTCAAATCTAGGAATTGAATGTTTGCAGGATCGCAATAGTTTCTTCGTACCTCGTGAAGTAAAAAATTAAATCGTATGCTGGAAGCGTCACCGAAAATCCGTTCAACTACAGTAAACGCAGACAGAATGATTTCCTGTGACCTTGAGGACATGGGCATTGACCTTGCAAAAAGAGCCAAGTATTGTTTTCGTTCCTGGCTCTCAAACTCCTTCAGAATGGCATTTCTCTACTTCACCAAGTCGCTGGAATGTACACACAGTGATACAGGGCGCGTCTGTTCCTCGGGATCGTGATAGCGATTGACCTTGTGAGATAAACTTGGAGAAACAAACAAAATCTGAGGAACTCCACACAGAATGCAGCGGAGTCTGTGGGCTTCCTGCAAGTCATCAGGAGCGCTTCGACGTCATCGTCTTGAGAAATGTTGAATTTAAGGTATCGGTGTTGGGTTTAGTCAACAAAATGTTTCTGATATAAATCTTTTCTAATCATTTTTCTCTGAAACATTTCCTCAGTTATCGAGTTCAATTAAAACACAGTTAAGCCTATTTCGGGCGATTTTATTAGATTTAGCAACTTGTGGATTGCACGGCTCCGATGATCGTAAAATATAAACCAGAGGGATGGAGCCTTTGGTGGTTAGTAGCAACCTGGCAGTTCAGCTCAGGAATGGCGGGGTTGTACTGGGTTGATGTAAAAGTTCGTAGCGTTTTTTTTTTCTGTGACAAAAGTTTTTATATCATATTAATAGAATACAGAGATTAGTAAGTAGTATATTCTCCTACAGTGCCTGAAGGTTCTCCTGCGAATACAGAATCGATGTTTATATTCTAAGACAGTTTAAAAATGAACAGTTTGCCCTCAGGAAGGGAAAAGATACGACGGATGCAATTATTTTACTACTACGAACAATCGGCGAAAGATACGTAGAGAAGAATAAAGAAGTGTATATAATATTTGTGGACCTAGAAAAGGCGTTTGACAGAATAGATTGGAATAAACTGATGAGAATCCTGGAGAAAATAGATGTGGATTGGAAAGAGAGGTGGCTGTTCAGTAATCTCTTATATCATACAACGAGACAAAGTTAGGATAGGAGAAAAAATGTCTGAGGAAAGTGGAATAGGAAGAGGAGTAGGACAAGGATGTTCTTTTTCACCTACACTGTTCAACATCTTCTTGGAGAAATTAGTGAAGAACCGTTTTCAGAACGTGGGAGGGGTGATAGTAGGAGGAAGAAGAACATAACGCATAAGATTTGGTGGCGATACAGCATTGTTAGCAGAAGAAGAGACGTTACTACGGTATATAATAGAGGAGCTAAATGAGAGCTGTGAACAGTACGGAATGAAGATAAGTCCATGGTTACCGGAAGAAAAATAAAGAAGATAAACGTTCGAATACTAAATAAGGCAGTAGAGCAAGTGGGCAGCTTCAAATACTTGGGGTGTACTATAAGCAATAACATGAGCTGCTGCCAGGAAGTCAAAAGAAAGATAGCAATGGCAACGGAAGCTTTTAATAGAAAAAAAAAAAGCATTTTCTGCTGACGTCTGAAAAAAGAACTAAGGAAGAGAGTAGCAATGTGTCTTGTGTGCAGTGTGGCAATATCTGGGGCAGAAACATTGACAGTACGACGAAGTGAAGAGAAGTGACCAGAAGAATTTGAAATGTGGATATGGTGAAGGATGAAGCTGTGTTGGAAAGAGCGGGTGAAGAAAGATTGATGCGGAAACTGATCAGGAAGAGAAAAAGGAATTGATTTGGTCACTGGCTGAGAAGAAACTGTTTACTGAAGGATGCACTGGAAGGAATGGTGAACGGGAGAAGAGTTAGGGGCAGAAGATGATAGACGACATTAAGCTATATGGGTTATATTCGAAGACTAAAACGAAGGTCGGAATTAGTGAAGATTGGAGATAGCTGAGTTTGTAGTGAAAGACCTGTCATTTGACAGAACGCTATGTATGTATGTAGGCCTATGTATGTATGTATGTATGTATGCATGCATGCATGCATGTATGTATGTATGTATGTGTGTATGTATGTATGTATGTATGTATGTATGTATGTATGTATGTATGTATGTATGTATGTATGTATGTATGTATGTATGTATGTATATGACTCTCTGGCAACGCTGCTGTAGTTTTTCGATTATTCATTTGAAGAAATCTGCAGGATTGTAGTTAAAGAAGTCGTCAAGTTCGTTTTCAAAGGAGTTCCCTTGAAGATTCTTGGATAGAGAACGAAAAATGTGAAACTCTGAGAGCGCAAGATCGGGAGAATATGGTGATGTTGAATCACCTCCCAATCAAGCTCCTGGATAGGTGCTTTTGTCATGTTAGCGGAGTGAGGGAATGCGTTATTGTGTTGCAGCAGAACTTGATGTAGTCTTCTCAGTCGTTTTTATTCAATTGGGGCCGCAAAAAGTTCGAGTTGTTGGTAATAAATGTGAACAGTTATGGTTACATTCCTGGGATGCAATTAGTAGTACACGACGCATTCTTTATCCCACAAGACGCATAATATCATCTACTGTGGATGGACACTGACTTCTGTACGGGGTGTTGCATGTTGAAACGCCAGAAACATTTTCTTACGGTGTTTTCTCCGATGAAATTCTCCCAGTAGACGGCAAAAATGTTTCGAGTCGCTTCCGCTGCCTTTGCTCCTGTATTAAACTGAAACAGAAGAATATGTCGAAGTAGTATTTTTTTCCACTTCACATTCCATCTCCTTTAGCCCACAAACAGCACAAACTTTCTTCAAATCCACAAAATTCAAAGCGTATTTACAAGCAGAACACTCCAAATAACAATTAATGACAAATGAAAAACGATAAACAATCTCTTAACAACGCGACAAATAAATCGTTACGGACTTACGCATCAACCTAATAGTCTTACTTGTGTTGGACAAAGCTAGATTTCTGAGAGTTTCTCTCGGGATTCTCCTGCTTTTTCCTCATCTTTCTACCAACACTCTGCAGAATTTATCTCTCAATATGAGTTTCATTTCCACATATAGGGCACTACTTGTGTTTGAGTGACTCAGAATCGATCGTTCGCCATTGTGGATGTTCCTGGTGGTTTGTTAAAAAAATGATAGATAGCAGTGGTGGTGGATTCTAGACGACTCATACAGCTACATAAAAGTATGGTAAACCACCACCAGAGATATGGTATACGGATTGGAAAGCTGGAGAGAAATTCATATAGTGTGGCGGATGGTTAAGAGGTTAGGTACAGTTTATAGCAGGAAAAGTTTGGAAATATTCAAAATGTTTTTCCTCCATTATTGTATCTTGTACACTAATGAAAATTAGTATGTGTAAAACATTGTCCTTCTGCAATATGACAAAAATATTTTAATGATTTAAAATAATTTTTTTTTTTCAAAATTCAAAATGGTGGCAGTTCACTGTGCAGTGATGAAGCTTTTCCCTCATAACTCAAAAAATATCCAACATTCTGCGATGAAATTATTTGTGTGTATTTATACATGTCATATGTGCAACATGAAGTAAAATCACCTCTCTATCTTTGATAGATTGTATGATAAAAAATAAATTCATTTAAAAAATGGTCAAATATCAGTATTTTCTTCTAACGAATAATGAAAGAAAAAATATTATTTATTAAGGAATGTGGTTCAAAGAGGATTATATTGTAAACATGAGTTCCAGCAATAAAATAAAAGAGAGAGAACGTGAAAAAGTTAACAAGTTTATGAGTTATGAGGGAAACGCTTCATCACTGCACAGTGAACTGCCACCGTTTTGAATTTTGAAAAAAAAATATATATAAGTAATTATTTATTTAAATCGTAAAAATATTTTTAATATAGCAGAAGACAGTGTTTTACACATACCAATTTTCATTATTGTACAAGATACAGTAATGGAGGAAAAAAGTGTTGAATATTTCCAAAAAATTTACTGCTGTAAGCTGTACCTAACCCTTGAGCCGACTTAGCCGAGTAGCACAATCGGCGCGCAACTGATGCAATCAGGGATGTACAAACAGCCTAGTTGTGCTAAAGTGCTTATCGGTTCTCCATGCTCCTCGCGATAAGCACTCATATATCTGTAAAGTAGAATGAAGTATTATAAATGAGATTTTGAAGAGTGATCAAAGGATAGTAAAAGCTAGATAAAATAAAAATTAATAAACAAGGAGTACATTACGAATAGTTTCATTAAAGAAAAATAATAGAATACTAACAGGAAGAATCTATACAAGGAATGAATGCTGCAAGGTTTCCAAGGAGCTAAATAGTAATATGCGTTACAAGAGCAGTAAGTTATGTTGAAGTTTTCATGTTCGAGAAAAAAGCGAAACGTAGTTGAGCTTTTTTAATTTCCGAGAATTGAAAGAAAACATACCGCTCGTGTATCGTACATTATTTTGTGCGAAGATCGTTTATTATATACCTGAAAGAGGAATTTCTAATTAGTTGCAATGGAATCTCCATCTTGGTTTCTGTTCAATTACGGCAAATTTGAAAAACAAAAATATATATCTTTCTCATTGTTGCTTTAAAATGTTTTCTGTGTTTACTATACTCCAGCAGGCCGTGATATACGTCTATCTTTTTTTCCCCCAGTCTATAAATGCGAACTTAAAACAAACGGTAAGGTTATGTAATGATTTAGAGTTTACTTAATTTTTGCAAATATTTAAAAACAATAATTAACAGTGCAATTCAGGTGAAATTGCAGTGGTAAGTTTCCAATTTATAATTATTACTATATTGAACATTTCTAAAAATAATATGTTAAAAGCCTAAAGAAGTAAAATCAATATGTCACTTAAGCGGTAAGAAGAGGGAAATTGTTGTGTGTGTTAGGTTAGGAATACTGAATGTGGAATTTTACACTTTCCGCGGATTGGTTTTGTGCGGAAACCAAGCAAATACGCACGACCTCGCACAAAAGCATTTACCTAGAGATGTCATTTTCAACCGGTGTACCGCGGCAAACTAGTGCGACGCGAATAATCCGTTACTGTGCCGCGATTAAATGAAAATAGTAAAGGTTGTGGTAGCAAAATTGGAAAAGTAAAAGTGAAAAGAATAGTAAAAAAAAAGGTGAGTTCACACTAGTCAACTTTCAGCGGCCCGGGCAGCCTAGTCGGTATAGCGCTGGCCTTCTATGTTCGAGGTTGCAGGTTCGATCCCGGGCCAGGTCGGTGACATTTAAGTGTGTTTAAATGATACAGGCTCATGTCAGTAGATTTACTGGCATTTAAAAGAACACCTGCGGGACAAAATTTCGGCACACCGGCAACGCTCATATAATCTTTGCAGTTGCGAGTGTCGTTAAAAAAACCATAATTTAATTCTTTTTTTTTTCAGTAAACACAGTGTAGTGTGTAATCGGCAGAGAAGAGAATGACTGAAGCGCAGCCAGGGTTGCCAGGTCAGTAAAGGTAGAATATCGTAATAACCTTGAGTTAGGCGCATTCCCAAACCACACCGCTAATGTTCGCCGCGTACACAAGTTCCTAACTGACAACCGCTCCTCTTTTAAAGAACTCTCTGATTTGTCCTTAATTATTGTATAGTTCAGTTTTATTTTTTTCAAAATGGTCCTAAATATGCAGACAATGTTTCGAACATAACACATTTTATGTTATTCACATTTTGTAAATTGTCAAATCAAATATTCTCTCGCCACTGTTGGCAAAATTAAAAAATAATATATTTTTTTACGCATTGTCACTTGTTAGTTAGTTACTCTAAATTTCATTGATTTAGTAGAGAGATCATTCAGTGTTCTTTAATTTTGTGCATGGAACACCTTCAATACTTAGGCCTATACTTAGTAATATGCGTTCCTTTCTTAAAACGAGCAAAAGCACAAAAAAGCAAATTAAGAGAGAAATAATAAAAAAATTATTGATGCCATTATGTATAGTAATTCATATTTCGGGTATAAAAATCCAATAAACTGACACTAACGCAATACACTATTTATAAAGTAGGCATTTTTAACAAAATGAAGAGAACAAAGAATGCCAAAATGCTAAAGTATTAAAACAAAAATTTTGATCAAAATTGACATTTAAAAGTATTAGGCCTAACAATATTACAATTTGAATGAAAAGCTTAAGCAATTCAAATTTAAATGAAACAGTAGTTCAGATCGCAATAATAATAATAATAATAATAATAATAATAATAATAATAATAATAATAATAATAATAATAATTAGTGTTTCAACAACTCTAATAGGATCAAAGCCTACTGCCAGTCCCAAGCCAAGCTAAAAAAAAACCTAAAAATATTGTGTAATATATTTTCAATCTAGTAATAGAGGTAGTGCCCTGTATTCGTCAGTGGATAGCGTAAAAGCTATTGTCTTCGCGGTGGCCCTTACCTTATGCTGACCACACCGCCACACCGTCAGAGACTCGTATGTACGAGAGACTAGTGTTGATCCAGACAGGAAAAAACAAATTTGTATGATGACATATCCTCTAAAGTGGTAAGAGAAATTGTATTTAGAGTCAAATGTACACCATCTGTTGTGTCTCGCATCTTAATTTGAATATTCCCGTGCATATTTCTCCTTCCAGTTCTCTAGTAGGCCTACCAATTGCGCAAACTCAACACTACAATATATCCCCGATATTTCGTTTATTATTCCTCCCTTTTTGGTTTCCATTCGCACACTTTCTGCACATCTCTCTCTCTCTCTCTCTCTCTCTCTCTCTCTCTCTCTCTTTGTCTTTCAGAAGAACAGGCAGACAAATTGATAGACAGAGAGACAGACAGGTAGACAGGTAGGTGGACGAACGAACGGACCGATAGGTAGGTATGGATGGATGGATGGATTGATGGATGGATGGATGGATAGATGGATGGTTAGATGAATGGATGGGTAGATGGATTGATAGATGAATGGGTAGATGGATGGATAGATGGATGGGTGGATGGATAGATGGATGGTTGGATGAATGGGTGGATGGGTAGATAGATGGATAGATGGATGGATGAATGGATGGATGGATGTATAGATGGATGGTTGGATGAATGGATGGGTAGATAGATGGATAGATGGATGGGTGGATGGATGGATGGATGGGTTGATAGATGAATGGATAGATGGATGGATGGTTGGGTGGATGAATGGATAGATAGATGCATGGGTGGGTGGATGGGTGGGTGGGTGGATGGGTGGGTGGGTGGGTGAATGTATGGATGGATGGCTGTATGGATGGATGGATGGATAGATGGATAACCAATAGGTAAGCAGGTAGATAGACAAGGGTGAGTGAGTGAGTGAATGAGTGAGCGATTGGATAGATTAGATTTGATAGATTGCATTTTTATTGGTGGGAGGATGGATGAATGGATGGGTAGATGAGTAGATGAATGAATGAATGAATGAATGAATGAATGAATGAATGAATGAATGAATGAATGAATGAATGAATGAATGAATGAATGAATGAATGGGTGGGTGGATGTGTAGATGGATGGCTGGTTGGATGGGCAGATGGATGACTGGATAGATCCGAGGTGGATTCTTCTTTAATCTTTCAGTAATTGTTTCTTCCTCTGTTTATCGCTGCCTTTTGTTCTACTTCTGTTAAGATCATTCGTCTTTCTGAATTGCATTGTTATATGAACCGTTGATAATGTGTTGATATACTATTATCCGACACAGTGCATAACACGGCTTTCTCTAATGCGTCATGTCGAATAAGTGTTTTTTTTATCCAGGTTGTTAATTTGTGTATCTCTTTTTGTCACCTCTTCCATTCACCCGCAAGGACCCATAGTCAATTGTTTCTGATGACAGCAAAAACTTTTCCCTTTTGTCTCTCATCAGCGCATGTCTCCATACCACTACAGTCTGGTCCAAAAATGTATGTGCGTTTGAACAGACGTAGGAAGATTTGTCTATTAGGAAGATTAAATTCGGAAAAAAACCTGAGAGTTAACGTTATAGAATAAAGTGTATGTTTTAATAAATGGGAAATGACATAACAAAACATTAAGAAAAAAGATTAGAGACACTGAGAGGAAATGTGTTATAAATTGAATTAGTATTACAGAAATACTAGTGGCTTGTGCAGCAAATGCTGCAAACTAAATCCATTAGACGTTCAAATAAAAATTTTTCAGATTTATTTTCAATGAAAAATACCAGGCATTTTGAAAGTAATTTGCTTCCATAATAAAGAAATATACTCCCTCTGAATGGTTCTTTTTATGCCAAATACTTTTTTTTGAACCTATCTAACTTCAGTTTTTCAGTTTCAACGCGAAAACGCAAATAACAATGTCAGGACGACCAGTAGCTTTTTCATGTGGGAGTAAAGCAATAGCTATTTCAGGTCATTGTGGATTGTAAATGTAATTTTAAAAAGTCAGGTTTGCTATGCTTTTGAACAATAGACATAGCATCTTGGTATAGCTGCTGCATGTAGAGCTTCAAATGTACAGGGTAAAATCATTTTATCCTGCTAAGAGATCTTGCTGACATGATCGGGAGACTACAAAATTTTGTAGGCCTCTTATTTTATCAGTAATTAATACCTTCTTTCCTTAGGAACTCTCGAGCCAACACTAAAGAGAATGACGCATATTAGTATCTACACCACACCGCCATTAAGTACTGTATATAATTATGAAAAAAGACCAACCCCACTTGATTAATAACTATAAAAATATCTGATTTTTAATAATAACACTATTATCTTGCGCAAGTTCTGTAGTTTTTCATGGCATTAACTATAATAATATTTCATTTCTAATGGTAATAATGTCACCAAACCACCTCAAGTTTTGTAGACTTTAATATCCAATACACAGCTGTACTCAGAAAATTACACACCGCAGAATCAAACCTGTAAATTATTTTTAGTAAGTCTTGAAGTTTTTAATAACCAATTGAATTTGAACTCTAAATATGTCAGCAATCCTGCAGGTCATGGCCTTCGTGTAATAGCCTATTGTTTATTGTAGTGTGTGTTTTGTTTTATTCTGAAATGCAATTAGTTCTCAAAACTGACGAAAGATGGATTTTGGAAAATAGGAAAAATATGTAGGAAAAATAACGCTTCGCTGAAAGTTACTATTTTTCTGAAAATCCTTGGATGCCAAGCTTTAAAATGCCGGTTGTTTCATTAAAATCCGTTCAGCCGTTTTCCCGTAATTTCCATTACCAGTTCAAATTATATATATAGATTGGGTTGGCGCATACGTTCGTGGCGTTTTTCGTTGCTATGGTAGCTGTGTCACTATTAAATGAATGAAAGTACAGAAAAACGCTACGAACTTATGCACCAATCCAATAGTATAAATAAGAATATTATTCTACTCCACAAAGTAAGAATGACACAGAGATCAATGTCTGATAATTACAAATGTGGAACAGTATTAGAACTAGATTAATTAATTGATACTCAAAGCAGGAAATTAAATTCTACAAACGAGGTCAATATTGCGTGTAAATCTATACTGTAAGCCATAGAGGCCAGAGACAGGCAAAACCTCTTTCAAGCCTGCCCATAACCGTTTAAGTTCGTGAGTGGGCTAACGCACGGTATCGCTAGCCTGCCTTCAACCTTCCCTCACAAGCAGACAGGCAGTGTGGTCGCAAGTGACGTCAAACAGTCCTAATAGTGACCCGAAAGGACTTTTGTGTTTCGCCGACCTGCTGCCAAGTCATTCAAACCTGACAGAAAGCATACAGATACACACAAACAACTGAAAACTTAATTTGTTGTCTTCTGAAACGTACCGTTAATAAATACAAGGAAAACCATTTCTCGTCAACATAGTATCCATTAAATTCCAACAGTTATTATAAATTACCTGCACTTTCCTTTTCATCATAGTAATACAAATTTAATGCAAACCCTTCAAACTTTCAGCTTCATAAATAAAAAGAAATCTGTCTCTCAGAAGTTAAATAGCAAATCAATAATATTCTGAAAAACGAAAAAATTTTTTACATTTTACAGGTCTTCCTGAGGCTTTTAATTATTCATAAAGAAAAAAGTTAAAATGTAATATTTTCATATAATAGTCGTTGATGTTCATAATAATTGTTATCACTCTCTCCTCTCCTCTCCTCTCCTCTCCTCTCCTCTCCTCTCCTCTCCTCTCCTCTCCTCTCCTCTCCTCTCCTCTCCTCTCCTCTCCTCTCCTCTCCTCTCTTTTTAACTAGTCTCAAGTTACGAAATATTACTAATTTGTTGAGCCAGATACACTTTGCAGGAATATGACATTTATAATATTGTCTTATTATTTTATGAAGTTCTGTAGTGCAATAAATAATTGTAAAATTGTGTTTCTTTAATCAAGAATTATCTACCGTTATTTCTTGAGTCAGATATGCCTACACTTTGGAGAACAATGAAATATATAATATTTATCTTATTACTTTGTGATATTCTGTGGGCAATAAATTGTAAAACTATGTTTCTTTAACCAAGAATTATCTGCCGTTATTTCTTCAGTCAGATACACTTTGCAGAAAAATGAAATATATAATAATTATCTTATTATTTTATAAAATTCTGTAGCGCAATAAATTGTAAAACTGTGTTTCTTTAATCAAGAATTAGGACCTATCTGCCGTTATTTCTTGAGTCAGATACACTTTGCAGAAAAATGAAATGATAATTATCCTATTATTTCATGAAATTCTGTAGTGCAATAAATTGTAAAAATATGTTTATTTAATCAGAATTTTCTCCTTTGTTTGACCAGAGAATAAAAATTTTCTGAAGTGACCAAATAGCCAACGAACTTAGATTTCAAACTAGTACTGTTTCATCTTAACTAGCGCAGACTGGCTTCCGTGAATGCAAGTCACTCTATAATACGAGCACATAGGCAGGCTTTTTCGGGTCCTGCCTGGGCTGGGCTTATAAAACCAGAGTTGAATGGGCCAGTCTTAAAAGTTAACTTGCTTTGTAGCTTCACCGGAACCCAAGCCTGACGGCAGGCAGTTACGGGCGTGAGTCTTGTCTGATTTGCCGGTGTCTACTAGATAGAACAGATACGGAATGAAAACATAACTACAAAATACTACCTGCACAGTAAAATAGGTTACAGACAGGAGTGGAGACAGAATATAAAATAAATATAAACCTACAGTATGGAAAACTAAGACGCCCGATGAATAGATGGAGTGATCTTCGAAGCCGGAACAAGTATTTGCCCGTACTACGAAGTGTTGTTGTTATGATGATGTTGATTTTCTGTCTTTTGTTTTATTATTCTATTTTAGCACATCTCTGCTTCGTATGTTAGCGTGGAACGTACAATAATAGTCTTGAAGATTATTTCATTTTCTGTATTCTGTTATTCACTTTTCCATGTAATGTCTCGTAAACATTCCTTCACTTTTGTCGCTTCTCTTGTATGATTTTGAAGTATAATAAGTTTTTTAATTGACCACCTATGCTTATCTTTTGTACATTTATAATTCTTGTTACATAAATTAGTCTATCGCATTAACGTTTTCGATACCTTATTTTGTATCATCATCAGATGCGTGTGCATAGTAATAATTAAAATTAAAAACTAAAATTAAAAACCTAGCCAATTGGTGTATATGTCGTGAAACTTCCATGGTATGTTTGTGTGCATATTGTACTTATTCACATTGACGCTAAAACATTCTAAATCTAAATCTATATCTAAAATACAATTTAAAACACTTGTTTAAAAGTCACAATAGTTGTTGTTATATCACTATAGTTCATTTCTGTGGTTTGATATATTGCGATGTTGAATGGGGCGGTGTTTTTTTTAATGAATTACCGCTAGTCTCACTTATTGCACTGTATATTGCTTTCACTTAAATTCTTTATCTATTGTTCGAATTAGCACACATTAAAATGCATAAAATGAAGTTCACTGGTGTAGAGTTGTTGTGTATATAAACTCAGTCTTCTAACATGTTTAAACATGTTAAATGAACTATAGTGATATAACAACAACTATTGTGACTTTTAAACAAGTGTTTTAAATTGTATTTTGATATAGATTTAGATTTAGAATGTTTTAGCGTCAATGTGAATAAGTACAATATGCACACAAACATACCATGGAAGTTTCACGACTTATACACCAATTGGCTAGGTTTCTAATGTTAGTTTTTAATTTTAATTATTACTATGCACACGCATCTGATGATGATACAAAATAAGGTATCGAAAACGTTAATGCGATAGACTAATTCATGTAACAAGAATTATAAATGTACAAAAGATAAGCATAGGTGGTCAATTAAAAAACTTATACTTCATATCATAGTTGCTTATCGGTAAACAAAAAACAAAAATGAAATTGTATGATTTTATTTGTCTTTTTGTAGAACATTTAGTTTTGTATTATTATACTTGTAAATTTATTATATTTTAAATTTCACTATAATAATCTTCATTTTCATTTGGTGTTAACGCAAGCATTTCTTTAATGGTTTTAAAAATTAAATTCGGTAGATTGAGTAACTGTGTTTTATTTGTCTTTTTAGAGTTTAACCTAGCATTCGTTTACGTGCATTAATATTCCGTTTTCCATAATCGGGCGCGTCACTCGGATGGCGGATGAGGGCTCACACCAGATACGTACGTACGTATGTATGTATGTATGTATGTATGTATGTATGTATGTATGTATGTATGTATGTATGTATGTATGTATGTATGTATGTATGTATGTATGTATGTATGTATGTATGTATGTATGTATTCACAAAGCAAATGTGCAAATACTCGGTGGCAATGGTACAGTGAACTAGTCCGGATAGTGACATAATAATACTGTGCATTCCAACAACAAAGCCCACTGATCACAGAATGAGGTAAATTCTGTCAAAAGTTAAACTTCAAAGGTACAAACTTAGTAGTACTTTGAAGTAGCAAAGCGTTAGGCA
The DNA here is from genome assembly GCF_040183065.1 of Periplaneta americana. Lineage (NCBI taxonomy): Eukaryota > Metazoa > Arthropoda > Insecta > Blattodea > Blattidae > Periplaneta > Periplaneta americana. Next base: position 143,158,297 of record NC_091132.1, read on the forward strand.
TATTGAGATACTCGTACTTAGAGATTGAAGTCACATTATCTATGGATCTGGTGCACTCATGAAACAAGACTGTTTCCCGGCATAGCTCGAATCCCGTTTCGATATTCTCGAGATTTTAAGGTAGGCCTAATCCCTGGAGAGTCCTCGGACTCGCTTTGCAAAATAAAATCCCTCTATCACCAATTAAATCGATCTTAAGTAACATCGGAATTAATACAGCGTCGTTACAGAATCAAATTTAAAAACTTGTTATGCTTTTAAAACAATTAAACTCGAAAATTTAATAACCGTTATATAACAACCGTATATTTCATCTCAAATATTTACGATATTGTGCAAACTTCATCACGCATATCTGAATAAACATTGCTTTGGTCCTTGGATTCCCCTGCTTTCTGCAACATTTTGGCACTGTTCGCCTGAAACATTCTATATCCTATACATTCCCTTTAACTGTGCTGCTCTCACTGCAATATTAACAGATTCCTTGGACGTATAACAAACTGCTCTCTGCGGTTGTCCTCAACGTCATATCCTGCCTAACTGTTCAATCTATTGTATGTATCACAATGATAATGAGAGAAAAGATCTTTCTTCCATTGACTTGCATATTCAATCGGTTGGAATCTTCTGTGTGTGAAAGTATTCGCTTTAGGCAATCAGTGTTCCTTCCCTAACTTACCGGCAACCCGTTAGTTACAGACGTTGTGAATGGAACGAGCATGAATGAAGATTAAAAGAAAAAAGGAATAAATGAGATTCATGCATCTTGAGAAGGCGGCACAATGTCACGATTTTCATACAGCATGGACGATGCACAAGGTTTAAAACATGCAACAATTTCGTATTTCAGACAACATACGCTTTTTATAGACTAATATGAGAGGATTATTTCCTTTAATGATTAAAATATGAGATGCGTATACTTTTATAGGAAGAAAAGGAACTCAAAAATGCATATTTGTTTCAGCAGATATACAGACATACAAATGTTTATACTATACCTGGTAAGGTTTATCTTGTCTCAGTAGCAATAAAACCAAGTACCTTCAAATGAGGGTGGAGATTATAGGAGGATTGTAAATTTTCAGGATTCATTTCAAAACCTTATTATTGTACAGGCTACGGGAACTCAATTTCTTGAAAGACAAGCTCAGTGACGGAAGTACACAGTACGAAGAGAGATATTTTGTAATTTTATTTTGCGCTACAGAATGTATCAACTAGTCCCTTCCGCCACTGGATGGATGGACGGCATCGCTCCACTCCCCCCATCGCCATAACAATACAGACGAAGTAAGACATTTCTCCTTTCTCTCTCTTTTCACAGTGAGACAAAATACATCACACAGACTTTAATAAGCATGTAATTTTAGATAAAATATGGAGATTAATTACAGTCAAGTTAGTTAGTGTGGTTTAGAAAGGGCGCGTCAGCTACTATGACTATTTGTGCCCTTATCTAAAAATCTTCACAAAACAGAAACACAATACAATAATCAGAATACTTAAAAGAACTAAAAAGCATTGTCACGGTTAAAATGAGATACACAAATGCAGTTTCAACAAGGTGATGCATAAAAATCATAAAAGTGAGCAGTTCTCGACCCTAGCTAGTATTAAAAAAACAATAAAATAATAAAACATATGCCACCAGAAATAAATTATCTGGCGCATTTCTAAAATACTCGGATGTGAAAGGTCTGAATGTGAAGTTTGTTAAAAACATATACTAAACAACAAATGTAACCTCCGCATGTAAAGGGTCAGGAGGATAAGTCATCATAATCATCATCATTATCATCATCAACATCATCATCCTTGCATGTATTGGGCCTAGTGGCCCGTTACGGTCTCTTGCCAACGCTTGAAAGGTCTGCCCAAGGATCTCTTGCCCGCAGGATGGTAATTTAAAATTTGGCTTGGAATTCTAGAACGAGGCATTCTGATGACACGTCATCTCCAGTTTTGTCTGTATTTCTGTAGATATGCCGTAATCGGTTCAATCTGCAGTTCTTTCATAATGTCAAAAATTTTTATGTGATCCATTCTCGTGTATCCCGCTGTACGACGCATAAATCTCATTTCTGCCGCCGTTAATCTTTGTGAATCAATATTACGAATCGTCCAAGCTTCACTACCAAAACAGAGTATAGGTCTGGCCAATGTTTTATAAATTCTGATGCGCGAGCGTTTTTGTACCAAGGTTGGTTTGAATATCTGATTAATTATCCCCATTGCTCTGTTGAATGTAATAATTAGGATAAGTAAAACGGGTTAATAAAACCTAAATCACCCTGTCAAGTCCTGTATTCGATAAAAATCTTAGAACTGCATTTGCACAATTAAAATCATTTCCAAGAGCGTCACGTAGAGTCGGCCGAATTCCATATTGCCGACGGACACAGTCTATTTTCTGCAATGCAATAAAAGATATACAACCGTAAGTGGAATACGGCATATATCACACTCCGGCTGAGGCTTACCACTTAGGAGATGGCCAAGTGTCAGATGACAGTGGCCAATCCTCAACCGGGTGAGTAAAATTTCTTCGTGTCGTGACGCTCTTGTGGACGAATCCCAAACTCGAACAGTATTCTTTATTCTTCGTAATTCGTTTCCCTCTTGTGCAGACCATTCTCCTTCCCATTGCCACCATATTGTATGTTTCAGGTAATTTTGAATATCTTGCCACCTATCACGTCAATATACCTCAGATCCATTCAAAGCACCGTCCCTTGCTGCAGCATCCGCAGCCTCGTTACCATGGATGCCAACATGACCCGGAATCCACACTACTCCAATCTCATAATCAGAGCTTAGGAGAGTGTGGAAAAGTTCCTGGATTCTCAACACAAGAGAATCATCAGAATTCAGACACTGCAGGGACTGAGTGGCGCTTAAAGAGTCGGAACAGGTAAGGAATCTGCCCGGCGGTTGTCTAATTAAAAACAATAAAGCTCTGTAAAAAGCATATAGATCAGTTGTAAAAACACTGGTGTATTGGCTCAATATATATTTAAATATCTGTTCATTTGCAACAAAGGAACAACAACACAATCATTTATCCGGGATCCGTCAGTAAAAAAGAAAAGAAAAAAAAAAAGAAAAAAAAATTTGGAAACTGTGATAACAATTCACTAAAATGAAGTCTATAAACAAAATGATGCAGTAAAATTCTTAGAACTTCGGCTCACACTTATATCAAACATGGGACAGTCAAATTAAGAAGAAGAACGTGGTAAGTCACTTTTATTAAAAATTTCAGGAGAGCAATTTTGAAGTTTGAAACGCAATAACTCAAAAACTGTTAATGATCCATTTGTGAAATTTTAAATATAATTTCATGCATTATAAATGAAACAAACTGGAAAATTTGAAGTCTTACATTTGCACTATTGTTGAAAAATAAAAATATGAGCATTGTTGTGCTTTTCTGTACACGGAAAGAATGAGGAAAATACATAATAAATTCAAGAATCTTTCTGTGAATCTTAAATTATTTATCAGATCTTAGTAGGCCGACTACAATTCAATATTCTTCAATCTTTCGTGTTTAACAATGTTGGTTCCCTTTTCTATAAATGCAACATTAATGAAATTTTCTAAAATTACCGATATATAAAAAATTAGTTCAACCCTCAAGGTTTCTTGCAACTTACTACTACTAAGGGGGTAATGCAATTATCCGCAACAAAATCATGGTACCTACTCTTGTTAAACACTTGAAATATTAACAATGCATATATTATTGACTATGGACCTATACAAAATGTAAAAATATAAAATAATTTTCCACTTTTTAAAAATACAGGACGGTTCAAAAGTTCCGTTCCATTTTGTTGATAACGTGTACCAAAATTAATAAACTTCAGATTTGTTATTGGTGGCACTATGAGAAAACATATCAGTAAAGTTAAACTTGATTACCTTCCATTTCAAGGCAAACTCCTCAACGCTATATAATTTTGACAGGGTGGAAACAAAGCTACAAGCAATGAAAGGCACAGTATTATAAAACAAATTGTAAATCATTTCGGTTACCATATTTGTTGAAATTTAAATATTCAAATGCAATATATACATCTATGAACATCTTCAAGACATTTTAGTTTATTAAAAAAAAAAGCCGCCCTAAATAAGAGTTCGATAGATCGGCCTACTAATCAATTCACAATGAACAATGATTAAAAACAATTATGTGACAAATTGAAAGAAAAAAACAGTAAGATAAATGATAAGAAAACATAGGAAATCATTTTCAATAGAAGTTACTTGGGTACAAATGATTACTAATTAGCCTATAGCTAAGGATGATTTTGACATATGAGATCCTATGGCATCAATCGTTGCATCAGAAATTTTAAATCGTTTAAGTTTATTAAAAGTTTCCCGTGGGATCGTGCCACGGGCACCGAACATGAGCCCAAAAACTGTCCAATGTGTGATGTGGTATTGTGCTCCGAGATGCTGACAACAAGGCTCATAAAATAAAATAAAATAAAATAAAATAAAATAAAATAAAATCTTTAAAAATTCTAAAGATAAATAAATAAAAATATGAATTTAAGAAAATAAATTTTAGTTTTTTACCGAAATTCAAATATATGAACACTACATATACTTCAATGAATATCTTCGAAAAAGGCTCTACTACTAATTTTTTCTAACAAAATCGCTTTTAGAATAACTATAACAAACTATAACACACAACAAAAATTTAAAAAAATTGGAAGTAAATATTATGATACTCATGATAATATAAAAAACAATATGAATAATGATATGAACAACAGAAAATAAAATAATTGGAAGTAGACAAGCTCAAAAATGTAGAACATTAACATATAAATTGAATTTCATATCCTGGACTTTAGACTACCTAGGGTGGTAACAAGATCACTCCACTTAAATAACGCGAATTACTTATTCAAGTAGATTAAATGTTTATGTTGTTCTTATTTCAAAATGTTAGTAGACATATAACGGACAAATACATAGAATTTCAAAAATGAATATGGAGAAAAATGAAAATAATATTGAAAAATCTTTAGTGGGGTAATCCTATTACTCCCAGGAAGGTTAAGAAGTTTTTATTACGTTTCAATCTGATGTCTTCAAAAATATCAATTTATGTATTTAGTATACACAAAATGAAGATAAGGAAACGCTATTTTTCACTTTTATCTACTTCAAACATATTAATTTTATTTATGTCTTACTTGGAACAAATTTCTTGAGATGTTGAAGATCATTGTAATTCTCTTTCATAATAGGTTGCAGATCTGAAATTGAAAGAAAGACATAAAAATTAGATTTGTTTATAAAATTAATAGTGTTCGTACTCTTAACGTTTTAATTTAATCGTCTACTGTGATTACTTCCTACGCTGATTACACTGTAATTTCTTCTGTTAAGTCATTGCTTTTTATGCTAACTTTATATTGGGAAGAAGAGTCACGCAAATAGGGATATCTTATGCGAAGTTTTACCGTTAGATGGCAGGAGCGTTCCATGCGACACAACATGTTGTAGGGCTATATTATGTCATACGCTACAGTTGATTATGTTCTCCCACTTGTTAGTTTTCTGTGCGTGCCAAAATTATATTTATAATTATTTTGTATAACCTACTACAACTCATAATTCAGTATTTTCTTACCTCATAATTTAATTTCATTTACAAAAAATAATAACGTAAACTAGTATAATACTGAGCGACTCCCCATATGAGATGGATGGGAAAATCTGCAGTATGCAGAATATAGATACGAGTAAATTGAATATTCATGAACCTAAACAAGAAGTTTGAGAACGAAGTGCAGAAATAAAATAAATAAATAAATAGAAACTTTGTCGAAGGTGAATATTACCTCTTTAATCATTATTATTGTAAGTATTGTACGCTAAAAGCAGGATATGCAGCCACCAATTTTTTTTTTATAGGGAACGGACTATCGAGATTGAATTCCTCGTATTTTTTCTCTAGTTGCAGAAAGATCAAATGCAATGTTTGATAAGATAATATAATATGATCGCAGTAGTATTACGATTATTCCCGTATTTTGTAGGTTAAGGACATGCAGTTTTGAATAATATGTAGGAAATTTTTGAAAATTTTAAGTAAAAACATGGTTTTAATAAACTCCCTACAGGACATTGAAAACATTATTCACGAAATGGAGTTCACTATGGATCGTTCTGGATAATAAACATCCCAGTTAATCGGGAGTTTACTGCAGGCGTAAACTTCGCAGACTACTAGAAGCAGGACCTACTGAATATAATCTAAGCTAACATAGCTTGCCGTGGAGGTTGCATATGTTTTATTAATTTTCCTTTTCCCACTTCCAAATTGAAACTGTAACCAGAAATTCCTTACTTGAAGTAATATTTTTGATTAATAGCTAGCACTTTCGAGGCGTAATTTAATTAGTTAAATTTTTAAGGTCTAAAGCATATATCCAGAATATCTCGCTAACTGGATGAAGACAAAAGGCTTTCCCTGGTTTTTACATATAGGAACACAACAAAAATTTGGCATTTTGAGTTGTTTTATAAGAGTACTTTATGTACTAATACACTACGTAAATCCTCAATGTTTATATACCGCAAAAACAAATGCACACGCAAAGCGCATCCCTCAAAGTACACGCGCGCTATCTGTTGGTGCTAGTTCAGGATATCCCTGTTAACTTCATCTTCATATTTACATGGGCGCCTCTTTTTTAATGGACAACATAATTCTTAACCCTGTAAGATAAGAACTTTGTTGATCCCATGATTGCAACAGGTTGAAATCTTTTCTTTTAATCAAATCTTTCATCTTCAGTAATCACTCTGTAATACTAATACCTTTTACAAGTGCAATCTTCGCCAGATTCGTGGCTCTGTACTCTTAATTTATTTTTTACATCCTCAATTCTGCCGTATCTTTTCCCCTTTCTTCTTAGGTGTGTCGGTATTTTGCCTTCTGACTCTGTTGAGCTAATGTTTAAAACTAAATTAGCCTAACAGGACATGGTGGCCAGATTGTTGTGAGGTGAAGTCGCCGTATCGATGCATTACTGTAGCCCAGCCGTGGCGAGAACGTGACTCGCGAGACATTGTGGCTCGCAGTGATAGCTGTGCATTTCGCTTGCTTCTAACCTCCGCCAACCCCAACCCTCTCACTCACTGGAGTCAAACTCCGTTCCATTTGTATTTGTCTCTGGCCTGCGAGTGGCATATGTCTCTCTCGAAACCATATACGAAAGTTTCAAGTAGGTTGGGAGGACGCATTTTTTTGCTGTCAATATGATGAGAATATTAAATGTATGATTTGTTCACATGTATTACGAGGAAAACGGTTGTATAACATAAAACGGCATTATACTACATTTTACTGATGAAACATTAAAAGGTTAAGTGTTATTGTTGTTGTTATGATCATCATCATCATCATCATCATCATCATCATCATCATCATCATCATCTCTGTACGTCGACCCTTTTTCAGCAGATGTACGAATAATGCGGTTACCTCTTCAATTTGAACTCAGTGATTTACTATGTGATGTCAAATGAAAGCTAGATGTAAGGACTTACAAATGTTGAACTTTCAAATCTTTGCCAAAAAATAAATATCCGAAGCTTCGTTCTTTCGCTTGCTCTGTTCAAGCTATGATCGCTACAACTTACGTTTGTGAAAAATTATTTTCAACAATTAAAATAGTAAAAACCAAATTTAGATCACGACTGACAGACAAATATCTTCGTGAATAATTACGACTGGCAGTAAGTGACATAATTCCTAATTTTGAAACTTTGTCGCAGAGACATTCTGAAGACAGTTAATTTTATGTTGTGATATTGTTCATTTATCGTTAATTTCTTTCTTCGTCACACGTACTAAACACTAGTTTGTAGCCTTGTACTGTATAAAATTATATTTAAGTGCTCGACGTAAGGAAAATGAAAATCCGTTAATAAGTCAGACAGTTGCTTCACTTCCCCTTCTGGTTCCGCCTCCCTCCATAGGTGCTATGCACGTTGCAGGTTACACAGTGACTCGGCGCACGATTGCATTTTCGCCACCGCTGCGTGTAGCCCAATGTCGCCAATGCCCGTACTTTCATATGAACGCCTCTAAAAGCATAATAATTAATAATACATGCTTCAAACAAAAAAGTCTATATGTCTAAATAAAAATACTTGAGACATATTTGTGTTGCCAATTTTTAAGTTACTTTATTAAATATAGCCCTGCTTTATAACAGAAAAATATAAACTAAAATTAAGGAGAGATTATTTGTCCGAAGACAGGTTAGAACCTCACCAATAAGGCATCACTCATGAGGGAAATAAGCCAGGAGATAATAGGGTAGAGTGGCCAATACAACAATTATATTGTGCATACCTCTTTTTAGAACTGTTTATCATCTGGTTTACTACACTGCCATGTCCAACATTTCTGATCGGAAAGTAGGCCTACCTGTAGTGACACATTTGTCACTTCATTAATCAATGTACATTTTAAGTGAATAACTTGACAATGTCTTTCGACGGTTCAAAATTGTGGCAACATGTTCCTTCTATGCTTAGGTTATATGAATATGTAGACGTAATATTGACAATAACATCAGAATCGCCATTCTATTTCTTAAGTTTGTCTTAACACTATTTATGATGAAAAATACATCCTTATTATTTACAGGAAGTGAAAGAAGTAGAACTCTGGTCATTTTGCGAGAGTGGTTTCATCCTGCATAAGCCTATTTGTAATAAGTACAAAACCCCAAAACTCTATGTTACGCAGAAGTAAATTAATAATACTGTCTGATTTCTTTTGCTGTGCTATTTAAATATAAACAATTAAATCAATTCAAATATAATATTTCAAGTCGATACATTCACTTGTACTTACAATTAATTTATAATAAGAATAATAATATTACAACTTCTTCAAGGTTATGACACGAATGGTACAATAAACTAAATTATTATTATTATTATTATTATTATTATTATTATTATTATTATTATTATTATTATTATTATTATTATTATTTTGCTGAAGCGAGGAAAATAAGAAGAGAAAAAAATTATGCCTTTTTATGGGTTGACAATATGGGTAATATTAAATTTAAAAAACATGAAGGTGACAAAACCGTCCATGTACTGAATACTATCGAGTCTGTAAATAAATTAATATAAGATGTCTGTGAGTGAAAATAGTATTTCAGTTTACTATCAAAATGTCAGAGGACTAAGGACGAAATCTAACAACTTTTATATTAATACTCTTGCTAACAACTTTGATATAATAATGCTAACTGAAACATGGTTAACGGAATCTATATATAGTTCTGAGCTGTTCACTGATCACTATAATATTTTTCGTAAAGACAGAAATTATAAAAGAGGAGGAGGAGCCTTAATTGCAATTCGTAATGATTTAGTAGTCACAGAAATAGAAATGAATAACTTAAATTTTGAGGCATTAGCAGTTAAAACTCTAATTTGTAGTAAAATTTATTATTTTGTAAATGTGTATTTTCCTCCCAATTCTAAGTTAGAAAATTATTTGTTATTTTTTGAGTCAATTTCGAATTTTCCTAAAATATGTACCAGTAACATTATAATAACGGGAGATTTTAATTTTCCCAACAAAACTGACCACACGTATGATCTCTTGAATGGGGGACCCTGCGAAAGATCTCTTGAAAACTTCTTAGCACTTCATAATTTATTTTCAGTAAATTACATTCAAAATGACTATCTTAAAACTCTAGATCTAATTTTAACTAACATACCTAAATCCTTGGAACTTTCTATAAATGATATTCCTCTTATTAACGAAGACAAATATCATCCATCCTTAACAATAATTTATATATAAAAGATCGTATCAAAACATTCAAACATTCTCCTACTACAATTTTGAACTTTAAAAAAGCAAACTTCAGCGCAATCCACACTGACATTAAACAAATAGACTGGGAAGTACTTCATAAACACGATGATATTAATGAAGCTGTCGATTATTTCTATGAAAATTTAAACAGTGTATTTGATAGAAATATTCCAAAGAAAAGAATTAATAGGAAAAAGTCTTATCCATGTTGGTTTACAAAAAATATCATACAAAATTTAAGAAGTAAAGAATACTATAGGAAGAGAATAAAATATTTCCCACATTATGAAGAAAAATATAAAGAATTAAGAAGGGTAACCAAAACTATGATTAATAATGCTTATTTAAATTACGTAGAAATTTCTGAAAGAAATATTGCTAACAATCCTAAGCACTTTTGGAATTTTATTAAAAGTAAACAAATAAAAAATTTCCGTACATCTCATGTCATGACACTGGATAGTAATTCATTAACCAATGATAAAGATATTGCTGATGGTTTTGCGACACATTTTAAATCTGTATACAATAATAACATACAAACTTGTAACGCAATATCTGATTGTCATTATTTGGATGTTTCTCACTCATTGTTCATAAACAATATTAGTCATAAAGAGATTAAATTAGCTATTAAAAAGTTAAAGCCTAAAACCTGTAGTGGTCCTGATGGGATACCACCTTTCATTTTAAAAGGTTGTTACGAAGTATTATCATATCCTCTGTATTTATTGTACAATCTTAGTTTGAAAACTGGAAAATTTCCTAAAAAATGGAAAATAAGCAGCGTATGTCCAATTTATAAATCAGGCAACAACACTAAAATTGAAAATTACAGACCTATTTCGATAATTTCTTCACCTGCTAAAGTTTTTGAACAAATATTGTACACAAGAATTTTTAATCATGTCAAATGTTATTTATCTGAATTCCAACACAGTTTTGTTACGGGTAGGTCTATTGTAACAAATTTAACCAACTTTGTGCAGTTTGTATCAAATAGTTTAGACTGTAAATTGCAAGTTGATACTATCTATACTGACATGACTAAAGCATTTGACAAGATTAATCACAATCTTCTCTTGTCTAAATTAAATAATTATGGTTTCTCACAACAAATGTTAAAATTAATGACAGCATATTTAATAAATAGACAGCAATATGTTAAATACCATCAATGCGAGTCATATATTTACACTGCTGATTCTGGAGTACCTCAAGGCTCAAATCTTGGCCCACTATTATTCTTGATTTATATTAATGATATGCCTAAAGTAAGTAAATATTCAAAATGTTTACTTTATGCTGATGATCTAAAGATATTCAAATCAATACAAAATACGTAGGATCTAGAATTACTACAAATTGATATCAACAATATTTATCAATGGCTTTTAAATAATGGGTTAAACTTTAATACAAAAAAAATGCTGTTATATGACTTATACAAGGACTATATCTTATTTAAGAGGTAATTATACATTGAACGGTGAACCATTACAACTAATATATTGTGTAAAAGATCTCGGCGTAACTATTAATTATAATTTGACTTTTCATAATCACATATTTAATATAAAAAATAATGCTTTCAAAAATCTGGGTTTTATTATTAGAAATTCAAAAACTTTACAGAACACTTCGACTTTGACACTTCTTTTTAATTGTCATGTTCGCTCTAAATTGGAATATGCCTCTGTAATTTGTCACCCACTTGCAAATCACATCGTAATCAAATTGAAAAAATTCAAAAACGATTCTCTAGATATCTGTATTTTAGAAGATATCATTGTTCAGCCCTCCATAACAAAATTTCGTACAACAATCTACTTGCTGAATTTAATTTAATGTCTCTTGCCAGTCGTAGATTACTTGCTGAGCAACTTTTATTATATAAAATATTCAACGGTCTACTGGATAATAGCGAAATATTATCACAAATCCAGATTAACGCTAGAACATCACATTTAAGAAATCGTCAATTGTTATATTATAAAAAACCAAACACTTCAGCACATAAAAATTCACCAGTGTTAAAAATGTGTTCAAATTTCAATGAAATATGTAAAACATGGGATCTAGATTTCTGCATTTCTTACATGGAATACAAACATTTTCTTATTAATATACTGAAGGTAGTTCATTTTATATAATATTGCTATTTGTTACTCTGTAATTTACCAATTATAACTACATTTTACATTTTTGGTCATGATATCTATATTTAACTATTTTTTCATGTATTTTATTTTGTATTTTTCATTTTGTATCTATATCTGTATCTCTTATTTAGGTAGTATCTATTTGTCTGTTCTTTTTTTTTTTTTCTTTCCTTTTCTCATTTTCCATTTTTATTTGTATTTACACTTGTATCTGTTTCATCTCTTTTTTTTCCATGTTATCTATGTTTTTTATTTTTTGTAAACGAATATCTGTACTGTCTATTATAATTGGGGCTTGCCCTGTTACAGGCATAAATAAATAAATAAATAAATAAATTATTATTATTATTATTACTTACTTATTTACTTACTTACTTACTTATTACATACTTACTTACTTACTGGCTTTTAAGGAACCCGGAGGTTCATTGCCGCCCTCACATAAGCCCGCCATTGGTCCCTATCCTGTGCAAGATTAATCCAGTCTCTATCATCATATCCCACCTCCCTCAAATCCATTTTAATATTATCCTCCCATCTAGTCTCGGCCTCCCCAAAGGTCTTTTCCCCTCTGGCCTCCCCACTAATACTCTATATGCATTTCTGGATTCGCCCATACGTGCCACATACCCTGCCCATCTCAAACGTCTGGATTTAATGTTCCTAATTATGTCAGGTGAAGGATACAATGCGTGCAGTTCTACGTTGTGTAACTTTCTCCATTCTCCTGTGACTTCATCCCTCTTAGCCCCAAACATTTTCCTAAGAACATTATTCTCAAAAACCCTCAATCTCTGTTCCTCTCTCAAAGTGAGAGTCCAAGTTTCACAGCCATACAGAACAACCGGCAATATAACTGTTTTATAAATTCTAACTTTCAGATTTTTTGACAGCAGACTAGATGACAAAAGCTTCTCAACCGAGTAATAACTGGCATTTCCCATATTTATTCTGCGTTCAATTTCCTCCCGAGTGTCATTTACATTTGTTACTGTTGCTCCAAGATATTTGAATTTTTCCACCTCTTCGAAGGATAAATCTCCAACTTTTATAGTTCCATTTTGTACAATATTCTGATCACGAGACATAATCATATACTTAGTCTTTTCGGGATTTACTTCCAACTATTATTATTATTATTATTATTATTATTATTATTATTATTATTATTATTATTATTATTATTATTATTACGTATCTCGTCCTCACGACGACATTTAGGTTTTTATGCTACAATTTTATTTACATTTTATTACTTCTATTTTTTATTTTAAAGATTATTTGATGTAGTCCTATAAGTGTAATAAGTGGCGCGAAGCTTAGTAAAGAGGAAATCATGTCTATATTAAACTATGTTCAAAGTACAGATCGCATTATGTCCCCAAAAATCGCGTTTTTCGGAGCGAATATCGCCCAAATGGCGATAGTCGCAATTCTTTAAAAAATAGTCGCAATATCCCTATTTATGTAGCCCAATCTGGCTACCCTGTGACAGAGATCCACATAATTCTAGCATTATCAACTATGATATTCTGTTAGCAGGATTACCAACAATGCTACTAGTTCATTGTTGCAGGTGCACACCGTAATAACTAATACCACGTCATATTGTCAGAAACCTTTGCATTGACTTACCACATTTTTATTACGTTCTAACATTACTTAGCCCATTCTTTTCCTGTACACTGTTTTCTTAATGTAAATTTTACAAGTGACTAACTTCATTTTCAACACTTAACAACAAAAAGAATGGGCCGACTCTTGGTCGATAGAAATGCAAGTTCTATCGCGCGATTCACTCGTGTAAACGTAACGCACTGCAAGGCATTGCTATGGTGTCTCTTCATTAAAAGTCATCTGTCTACAATGTAGTCAACCTTCGGAGCTGTGTGTGGTCCAGTGGAAAGATGTCTACTTTCCGTACCAGAGGTTGTGAGTTCGCCTCCTGGTACGGTAAAATAATAATAATTATTTTTTTAGTATTTAATTAATTTATTAGTTTAAATCTGAAATGGCATTTGTTCATAAACTTCGTTATGCCTGACTTGTAAAATTATTATTGCCCATCAACTGTGGGTTTTTAATAGGCGAGACCTGATTTGTATAAACAAAAATACTTGTTTCACGTCCTAAAAAAATCGGACGCATATCAAACATAAATAAATAAATGATTAAATAAACAAAAAACAAACAATTTGTTGATATATTAACAAAAAAGACCTGAGGTGGGGACTAGCATCTCGTCCACAAATCACCTGCGTCCTCCTTCTGCGCAGCATGGAGTCCACAAGATTATGGAACAGGTCTAAATTCATAGTCACCTCCTCCACGCATCTATAATTCTGTTCCACAATTCGCCAGCTGTTCGAACGGGTGGTTGTTCTGCCCAATTACAGCGTATGGTCCGTTTGACTGTAGCCCACAAATTTTCAATCGAATTCATATCTGGTGATTTTGGAGGCCAGTCGACCAGGTCGATATCAGGCTTCCTCGTAAACCGTCTTTGAATCCGGTTGGCGGTGTGTACCGGGGATTATCCTGCTGGAAGAAAAGTGTTCCTTCTGGATATCGCTCTCGGGCGGAAGGGATCATTACATTTGTCAAAATGTGTTCGTAGACTTCTGCTGTAAACCGGCCGTGGATGAGTTCCAGAAGTCCTGCCCCATCGTATGACATTCACCCCAACACGCGACGCTCACGCGGCCCGACCTGTTAAGTCGTCCCAAGAAGCGTTCATCGTATCGATGGCCATCCATACGATAAACTAGGCAAGACTATCGTTGCTATTGGAGCCAATTACCTCGTCATAGAAAATTACATTTCTCCAATCGAAGTCCTGTTAGAGAGTAGCATACGCTAGACGGTCCACGGAATCCTCCATCTTCAAATGTTCTCTCCTCACAGCTTGACGATACCGTATACCACGCTCTCTAAAACGTCTCCTAACGGTGTGTAGGAAACCTGGAAAGTTGGACGCCATCTTGAGTTGAGACACAGTTCTAAAGGGGTGATTCTCAACTTCTCTCAACTTCCTCTTCCCTTGTAGAGATGCGCGGTCAACCAGGAATGGGATGATTCATAACTTCACCATTCCCGATAAAAATTATAGTACACCGCTTAGCAGTTGACAATGGGACTTCAATCTCTCTGGCCGCCATCGACTCAGAATAACCTACGCGAACCAGGGCAATGACTTGTTGACAGAGTTGTTGTCTCTCTGCCATCTTCAAGCGTATGACGAGACAGAACGTTTTGTTAACAGACAAGAGTCTGGAAGCGAGAGGGAGATTTTTTATTTATTAGAGTTTGGGCATATCCTAAGATATGTCACCACATAAATATAACTTTGCGAGACATGTATGATGGAAAATCTCGGTTCCTCTCTCAAAGTGAGAGTCCAAGTATCACAACCATTCAGAACAATCGGTAATATAACTGTTTTATAAATTCTAACTTGCAGATTTTTTGACAGCGAACTAGATGATAAAAGCTTCTCAACCGAATAATAACAGTCATTTCCCATATTTATTATGCGTTTAATTTCTTCCCGAGTGTCATTTATATTTGAAGAGTTCGCGGGAAAAACGATTAATGTCACAGTTTTGTTAAGCTTGATGTCATTATCTAATTCAATGGATCACTGCGAAATGTAATGCTGTTCTTATGAAAAATGATCAAAAGAAGAATAATCACCAGGAATACAGTAATCCTTTGCTTTATTTTCTATAGAAACAGCACTACATCTTGCAGTTATAGACTCAATTAGATCATTATCGAATCCATAACAAAAATGTGACATTCATCGTTTTTCTCGCGAACTCTTCATTTGTTACTGTTATTCCAAGATATTTGAATTTTTCCACCACTTCGAAGGATAAATATCCAAATTTTATATATCCATTTCGTACAAAATTCTGGTCACGAGACATAATCATATATTTTCTCTTTTCGGGATTTACTTGAAAACCTATCGTTTTACTTATTTCAAGTAAAATTACTACTATTATTATATCTAAATTTGAGTAAACTCTGGGTAAAATATGTATGTTGTTGTTAAGTCTCTGTCTGAAGACAGGTTTGAATCTCATAAGTGACACCAATAAGGCATCACTTATGAGACAACTAAGCTAGCAGATAATGGGTAGGGTGGCCAGTTCCATTTTCCCTCCATTGCATACATCGCTGATTAGCTACATATTACACTAATCAGATTTCTGGTGTATACAAACAATTAGTTCTTCCTCTGACACATATCGTCAAGTGAGATGTACTGCCTGATAACAGATGTACATATCAGCAAGAACCTCAAGCAGAGGTAAATGTATATGCTGGGATTTATTTATTATACTGGAACTTAAATGAGAGATAAAGAACTAGTATAAACAATTAAATACAACGATAAATGTGGACTTATAAAACAGTAACTTAAGTATAACATCGGGGAACTATTAACAGTGACATACCAGATTAAACATATATTACTGACACAATTATCCTATAATCATTGTGGTACAGATTACACAGGAGTTTTCTCCGGGAGCTCCGGTTTCCCTGTTTCATTCCAACAAATCTCCATCATCTCATCTCATCACAGGTGTAGAGTAGACCAGCCTCCTATGGCGTACCCTGGGCTACGACTCTGTCAGTAAATTGGTGTACACAGCTGGCTCCATTATGGGTGAATGACGAAAAGTCACGTACCCTCCATTAGTACAAAAAAAAGAGAAAAAAGTAAACTATTTACATTACAATACAAGTTATTCTTATTCATAGCAATACAATTGCAGGAACTTAAATATAAGATTGAGAACTATTAACAATTACATGCATATATTCACACAATTACCATAACATAATATACGAGATGTAAAATTGGTCAACTACGAGGGTGCTCAAAAAGTAAAGTAACAAAAGTTCTTATGGACAAACTTTATTTTACATCAGATACACTGATATACATTAGTAGGGAACTGGTGTGTATTATTTTACAACATAGTCTCCATGCCTATCCAACACTTATTCTACCGGTAGACCAAGGCATCCATGCTGGCAAACAAGAAATCTGCGTCAAGTTCCCGAAGCCACGTCACGACGGGTTGCTGAACGACTATATCGGTGTTGAATTGTTTGCCAAACAGGTGCTTCTTCAACAGTCCGAAAAGATAGAGATCACTGGGTGTCAGGTCGGACTGTAGGAAGGATGGTCCAAAACCTGCCACCGGAAGCACCTTTTCGCACCGTACACCTCAACAAGTTGACTATGAGTGTATTCCGAATCTCAGGGCTGAGCAATCTGATGGCATCACGGTGTTCCGTATACAGTCGCACCGGTGCCATCAGCTTGCAGAGATGGTGGCAGTCTCCATCAGCCGCCATCTGTGAATCTCATTGGTTCCTGTATAGGGCGGGAATTAGCAGACGACTGACATCGTGCACTGTTGTGTCATGGCGGTGTGTTCTGCTTTAGTTCTGCTGTATTGTTTATAATGAGCACAACGTAAAAAAAAAAAATATGTTAATGGCTTATGAGTGAACATGTCAACGGACCAGTTATTACTACCGGTTCAAGAAATAAATTGTTTATGCTCTCTTTTCTTTGAACGAGATGGCAGTACGGAAATTTCGCAAAATTTTGCTAGATTACCACAGACAACAAGGTATACAGTCGCCATGACAGCCATCGATCCTTCCAGCAGTTTTGTTTCTATTTCGCTGCAGCGTGACGTCATTGTTGTCCACCGGTCCGGTGAGATTCGGAATACTCTGTATGAATTTTTGCTGGTGAGATGTCCTTCAGACGCAAAAACCGGATCACACTACTCACTTCCACGTTTGACCATGTTTCCATCTTACAGCTGATATTGCGGGAGTCTGACGCAACATATGCGCATTTAATGGCTGAGTGATAAAGCTACGGTCTTCTACTGCGGCCCTGGCGGAAAATTCGAACAGGATGGGGAATATGTCACCCATGAGAGCTATTGTTACGTTACTTTTTGAATCACCCTCGTATTTACATTTCAATAGAAGTTGTTGTTATCAACTCAATTTTAATAACTTACATATACGTAGGGGAAAATATAAACAGTGCAACACGGAGTTATACACATAGTCCTACTTACAAAATTAATTACCTTAATTTAAATGTGAACTGAGAGGAAAATAAATATTGGAAAACAGATTTGTAGGCTGTATGTTTTAAGAGCGCAATTACAGAATTTAAATACGCAGTTACAGAACAAAAACATTGTTCACATGGGTATACAGTACAATACTTCATTTTAACTAAATTTACGTGTAAGATCCAGGAGTTATACACGTTGTAACACTTTGAAAATAAAAGATTAAATCTAACTTGCAACGTTTCTTCTGAAATAATAAATGTAATGGTGGCTGCAATGTAGCTATTGGTTCAATTCTGTAATTGTGTCTTCAATACGTACCGCTTAAACTCTAAGATAGGACATTAAAAATCAGATGTTTAACTGTTTTGAGATTTTAATTACAAAATCATAAATAGCCTATTTGTCTGCTGTGCTAACTTTAAAACGGTCGAAATATGTTCCGAATTTGACATGTCTTGATACAAACTGGGTAAGAACATCATCTGGGCCACACAGAGTACAATCGAAGTAGAATACTTCTATGGTAGATCCGTTGATACTTGATGTCCATAAGTCATTCCACTGCTGGACCATTTTGCTCTTCAGTTCCTTGTTAATAATAATTATTGTGAATGGCTTTTCAATCAAGAGGATTATCACAATATTCTTAATAACCATCTCCATAGCATTCCATAAATACATATAAATTTACTCAACTAGCTGTAAACGTCTTTAATTTTTTGCTTTGAAAGCACTTCATATAATTTAGGCTATATTCTTGTAGCTGTTCCATTTCTATACGGTTCAAACTACTTGGTTACTGGATATGAAGATAAAGAGAAGAATAGACTAGACCGAAACGAAGTTCACAGAAAATGTCGCTGTAAATAGCCTACCAAATAAAATATGTCATATTTAGGCGAGAAAATAAAAGAACCAATTCTACTAATGTAAGACTTTAAGACTTACACTTCTTCAGATTTGTACAAAAATACCGTAATTCTGGAATACTGATACGATCGTGACTATAGACATATACAGAATGAACGATGAAAGAAAATTATTAAAATGATGTCCTACAATCATAAAAATTGTACGTACCATAGAAGAATTCTGTAGTCAGGTACCTATTCACAAAATATTTAAGCTGAGCAAAAGTGATTTTTGACTTGATACTTTCATGTTGATCAAGATGATGCCAGGTTTCTGGATGTTTGCACCGTGTCCTAGAAGTAAAGACAACCTATTACGTTTAGGAGCAAAACAACGGTTAATCTCAATTTGAATATAAATTAAGAATATTATAGACATATATTAATTTGTCCTACAGAATTTATCTGTAATATTGACACTTAATATTTTAGGAGAAACATTCGCTCCGGCGCCGGGGATCGAACCCGGAAAAGTCCTTGGTTCTACGTACCAAGCGCTCTGACCACTGCGCTACGCCGAATTCAATCCACAACACCGGATCGAACCTTCCTCCTTCGATGTTTCCCTTTGTGGCCTGACTCCAAGTTAGGCATATATATGTTGACGTGTATCTAATGATTAATTTGTCCTACAGAATTTATCTGTAACATTGACACTTAATATTTTAGGAGAAAAATTCGCTCCGGCGTCGGGATCGAACCCGGTAAAGTCCTTGGTTCTACGTACCAAGCGCTCTGACCACTGCGCTAGGCCGAATTCAATCCACAACACCGGATCGAACCTTTCTCCTTCGATGTTTCCCTTTGTGGCCTGACTCCAAGTTAGGCATATATATGTTGACGTGTAGGCCTATCCAATGTCAACTGCTATTATACTAGGAACGCATTCAGCTGAGTGACTTGTTGGCCGGGAATCCGCAGTTATTATGCACTGCTAGCTATGAGAATATTATAGATGTATATTAATTTGTCCTGCAGAATTTATCTGAAATATTGACACTTAATATTTTAGGAGAAAAATTTCCTCCGGCGCCGGGGATCGAACCCGGTAAAGTCCTTGGTTCTACGTACCAAGCGCTCTGACCACTGCGCTACGCCGAATTCAATCCACAACACCGGATCGAACCTTCCTCCTTCGATGTTTCCCTTTGTGGCCTGACTCCAAGTTAGGGATATATATGTTGACGTGTAGGCCTATCCAATGTCAACTGCCATTATACTAGGAACGCATTCAGCTGAGTGACTTCTTTGCCGGGAATCCGCAGTTATTATGCACTGCTAGCTGAGAGAATATTATAGATATATATTAATTTGTCCTACAGAATTTATCTGTAATATTGACACTTAATATTTTAGGAGAAAAATTCGCTCCGGGGGCAAATCGCAATATAGCGAACGTAGAAGCTCCATCTACGACCCCTACCACTTTCCGCCTACTAGCTCAACAGACACACTACGTGATAGGCGAGTGTTGTGTCGAATGCACATTTCATGTGGGTGGGGATAACGTCCCCTACTGGCGTTCGCTATATTGCGATTTATCCCGCTCCGGCGCCGGGGATCGAACCCGGTAAAGTCCTTGGTTCTACGTACCAAGCGCTCTGACCACTGAGCTACGCCGAATTCAATCCACAACAACGGATCAAACCTTCCTCCTTCGATGTTTCCCATTGTGGCCTGACTCCAAGTTAGGCATATACAGTATATGTTGACGTATATGTCCAATGTCAACTGTCATTATACTAGGAGCGCACTCAGCTGAGTGACTTGTTGGCCGGGAATCCGCAGTTATTATGCACTGCTAGCTATGAGAATATTATAGATATATATTAATTTCTCCTACAGAATTTTTCTCCTAAAATATTAAGTATAAATTAAGAAGTAATAAAATTGTATACAAGTATTTTTCATAACAACTATTGTATAGAATTAGCTTTATTCCTCAGACAAGAAAAGTGAATACTTTTACAAATTCATAAAATACAAAGTGATACTTCTAAAAATAGACAGCTTGATTTTCTAGACGCTAAAAAAAAAAAAAAAAGCCTTGATGACTAACACAATGACGTCATAATTGGCTGTGAAACTTATGAATTGAATAATCTCGCAATAATGAAATGTGATTACTATTTAAGGAAGCTATTTCACGTTGACACATCGATCTGCCTTCATCTTTAAGTAGGAGGATACGTTTCATAATTCCATGTGGAATGATGTGTAGTGTGTAGACCTATGATCTTACGTAATAAAATAGTGTAGTAGCAGGTTAAGTTATAATGTTCAAGTACCACTCATTGCTTTAACGTCGGCGTACACTTTGAGTTTTGTTTATCGCTCACCGACGTGCCCCCAATAATGTATAAGTTAATTGATTGATTATTGTTTGGGACTGCAAGACTCCTCGTGCAGTAAGTTCGGTATTGCAATATCTATTCAGTATTCTACTGCCATTTCTTCAAGAAATAAAGTATTGCTATCCTACATAAATGTACAGAACCCCCGTTAGGTTATATAATTCGACGTACCGTATTACAAATAAAATGAATAAAAGTGTTATTGCGCTCATCATACAACTAAATTACATTCACAGTATATTATTTATACAGGGACATCATTTTATTTTTACTAACATTTTTAATATGAACCTGGCTATACCTTTGGATTAAAGGTCTAGAACCGGAAACACCGCTTGCTCCCCCTTCCAAGACTGGAGTTCGATGATACTGGCGTAAAATACAAATCACTTTACTAGGTAGTATAGGAGGAAAGAAAAGTAGTTCATCCATTTATGTAAATTAGGAAATATCGCAATTTTGAGTTTGATAATTTTCATTAGGTTTTTGTTTAATTAAAATACAGTACTGTATTAATACTTAGTGTTTTTACTCACGAATTGAGCTTTCCATTCGGACGTATTAATTATGCAGTGTATATTGCACTGTCTACAGCACATCAGCGTACAATATAGAGAATGAAGTTGAATTGAAAAATAGTCATAATATGGATATTTAAACACATTTTTGAAAATGGTGGCCGTTCATTTCGATACAGGCTTCAGTTCTTTTCTGCATATTATCGTACTATAGACTAATTCCAATTACCAGATTCGTCCTTCGTACGAGTAACTCATGTTGAAATAATTCTATACCTACTCTATAAAAGAGTACCTTACGTACTGTAAATTCAATCTTCACTTCTGCCCGATCCGAAAAGATAATATTACTCAGACATGCTATCTACTGTCCGTTCAAGTGGTTTTGTCGCAGGGTCGTAGCAAGGGGGGGAAATCACGTGACAGTTAATTACTTAACGAGACCCTTTTATTTACGTTATTTTAAATAGTTGTACAATATTACGTAGACGTCCAATTCCTAACAGAAATTAATGTTTTCAGAAAAGAGCTAAGACAGCCCAGCTACTAGACTTTACAGAGGGGCGAACAGAAGCAGGTGGGGGAAATCGGGATGCGACGTAAGCAAACGGACGACAGTATCTGTGCGAAAATATGATTCAATATTGAAAGCTCTTTCGTCACTGGAAAACGTGAACATTTTTCTGGAACGCACTATACTCACTAACTCAGTACTGCATACGCGGCCTCGGTTCTGTGTGGAGGAAGCTTGGAGTTTACTAGTAGAGGGGTGGGAGTGAAGTACATTCAAAAACTCAGGTACAATAAAAATTGAAGTAAAAATAAAATGATGTTCCTGTATTTGTGTTGTATTAATACATTACGTTTTAACTAATGTTAGTACTATTGCGTATTAACATAATTTATAAAGTATATGTAGGATATAGGCCCTAATATTATAGAGGATATCTAACATATTCTTCCTGATTATCTCGAAAATGACTTAATTGCAACACAGGTAATAACACTAGTTACTTTTAACCAGTGCGGATTTCAAGATCATTTCAAATGTCAACTTGATATATTTTTTAATGGAACACAAATTTTTCAACATATTAAGGGTTTAATAGGAAACATGTTGCAGATAAAAGTTTTATTTTCTTCTTCTTTTTCGCGTAAGATCAGTAATAACGAATAAAGTTCAGGTTCCCCCAAAAAATTATTATGTAGCTTTTATTCCTGTGCAGTCGGAAGCGAGTGAACAATTTAATATGAAAGTCATTTTGTGAAATTAATTTTATAATGATATAATAATGTATGATAATAGGCCTAATACATAATATAAATTATACAGGGTGTAAGGGGTATAAGTGCCGTCCTTTTCACAGTCGCCAGAGACGGCCTACAGGATTAGAAAATGTCCATACAACATAGGATCAAAACTCGATAGTTTTCCAAGAAAAAAATATTTCTTCCTTTATTTTATTTGTGTTATATTGGTTAAGCTTATATCGTTACTAAATTTACGAAAACAATTACATCAGTAGATACATGTAGCAAAGAGTTAATATTGGTTTAAATAAATATTTATGTGTTCTATTACGTTTTCGTGAAATTAAATAAAAATGCATGCTTGAATTTGTTAATATTCTGGCGTGAGAGACGTGGCAACGTTCAGCAGGCAGTACTCTGCACAGACGTAAGTACGAGCCTAGATCATATATGTAACAGATAACTCACCGTTATGTTAAATTCGGCAGCACTTTCAAGAGAACAACCGCCAGGATCGCCACCCGTCCTCCGTAAACGAACACGACATGGCAGTACAGTCGCTAATGCAATTCAAATGGAAATTATGACGTGACTCCTTATGTAACAACTAGATGGCAGCGTAGTAAACCTGACAAAAGTTGTTGACGTCAAAGCCTATAAGGCCGACCTATCTGTTACAATGATCTAGGGTACGAGTCAGCTGAGTTCAAGCTCCTTATCCATAGCTCTACTGCCGAGCGGATATTTTCTGTATTTTAATATGCATTTCTGCAACGAATTTTCTTTCCACAGAATGCGCATTAATTTTGTTACATTGACGGTCAAAATATTTTAAACGAGCAATTTATACAACTTCACTGCGTTAAATATTGAAATTAAAAAGATACATTAGTCTATCTAGTGACTAGTATCGGGGAGAACTTTACATTACTCATATATGGTGTAAAGTTCCCGGCGAAACTAGTCGTCAGGTAAAGTTCCTTAATTTCATTATTTAACATAGTGAAGTTGTATAAGTCGTTAATTTAACATGTTTAACCATATCATTAGTGACATATAATCGTTAATAGTAATATGCGTTACAAGAGCGGTATGTTGAAGTTTTCATGTTCGAGGAAAAGTTTGAAAAAGCGAAACGTAGTTGAGCTTTTTTAACTTCCGAGAATTGAAAGAAAACATACCGCTCGTATATCGTACATTATTTTGTGCGAAGATCGTTTATTACATACCTGAAAGAGGAATTTCTAATTAGTTGCAATGAAATCTCCATCTTGGTTTCTGTTCAATGACGGCAATTTTGGAAAACAAAAATATCTATCTTCAACATTGTTGCTTTAAAATGTTTTCTGTGTTTACTATACTCCAGCAGGCCGTGATATACGTCTGTCTTTTTTTTCCCCCAGTCTATAAATGCGAACTTAAAACAAACGGCTTCCTTAATGTTACATGCATCACGAAATGCAGTAACTTTAGTGGAGTTGTAGAGTATACTTAACTTTTGCAAATATTTAAAAACAATAATTAACAGTGCAATTGAGGTGAAATTGCAGTGGTAAGTTTCCAATTTATAATTATTACTATATTGAACGTCTCTGAAAATAATATGTTAAAAGCCTAAAGCAGTAAAATGAATATGTCACTTAAGCGGTAAGAAGAGGGAAATTGTTATGTGTGTTCGGTTGGGAATACTGAATGTGGAATTTTAGACTTACCGCGGGTTGGTTTTGTGCGGAAACCAAGCAAATACGCACGATCTCGCACAAAAGTGTTTAATCAAGAATCAAGATTCTTTTTAAAGTGAGTGGTAGATGATTTCTGTTTGCAGACGAAATTTTTTGGTCTGGATACATAAGCTTATATGAAAATATATTATCGTCTCGATAAATATACAAACTCTTTATAAACATTAGAAGTTTCACAAGCTATAAAATATCAAGAGAGTGCGAGAAATAAGACTTCAACTTAACACTGAAGTAAGAATGCAAAAGAAAAAAATATATAGTTGACCCACAATAAAGACCAATTACTACTAGTAGACCACGCTGTAGTGAACACCAACACTAACAAGTCTTCACATGGTGATTGTACAGGGTTAGTTAAAAGTTCCGCACCACCTAAATAACTTTTGAAGCATGTGGTTCAGTGATATGAAACTTGGTATGTGGGGATAACAATATACTAAGAACTCAATAATGGTATTGCCGAGTTTTTTCTACTTCTGGTTTAACCGGAAGTAACTCCAACTCTCTTATTTTAAATGGAACACCCAATATATATAGGGTAAACTAGGGTCTGTTGGATAGTCGGGCATGTTGGACAGTCTGTACTTTAACGTGTTACCTCGCCACTTTTGGGCACCACATTCTGCTAGAAGTCAATGACGGAAGTAGCCCCACTCGTGTATATATATATATATATATATATATATATATATATATATATACATTTTTTATTTTTGAATAGTGCTCATTAAGAGCTTTTCAAAAAGTACCCACACTTGATACTTCTGTGCAATTTCAGTGTTGGAAAGTCAAGAAAACAGAAAAGTGTATCGAATATTAAAATAATAAAATACTCCTTCCTTAACAAAAACAAAACAAAGCTACTTAATATTTTAGGAGAAAAAGCCCTATTTTATTATAATAAAACAAAGCTAGCTCACCTTCTAAATTCTGTGTTCAAACTAGTAGCCCTCAGCTGCGTGACAATGTGTCAGTCGATCATAGAAACCATTTAAGAAATTATTTAACCAAACTTTAGGAATATCTTGCACCACTTCCATTATTCGATGTTCCATATCTTCTAAGTTGTTGGGTCTTTCTAGATATACTACTGACTTCAAATGGCCCCACAAAAAGAAGTCCAAAGACGAAAAATCTGGGGATCTAGCTGGCCACTCTATGTGACATCTCCTACTAATCCATCGTTGTGGAAAACCTGGTCTAAATGCTCACGAACATTCTGTCCATAGTGAGCTGGAGCTCCATCTTGTTGGAAATAGATATCTCTGGGCAGACGATGGTTGGCTGGATGTGGAAACAAGTTTGCGATGGCCGGTATTACTTGATTTGGAGCAAATCCAAATATCTATTAGAATTTAGCGTTTCTCTAAAGAAGAAAGAACCAATAATATGGCCACCAATCGTACCAGCCCAAACATTAAGTTACTGCGTGTGGTTCTCCTCCATTGATTGTGGATTTACGACTGACCAGTATCAGCAATTGTGTCCGTTTCAAATCCATTCCGGCAGAATGTGGCTTCATCTGAGAATATAATTATTTATCTAAGAAAAGCCGGATTGTTGTTAATGCGCTCCAACGTTAATAAAATTCATAAAACTGCATTTTTCTGTCCTCGTCCTCTGAAAGTTCCTGCAAAAGTTGCATTTTGTAAGGATGTTGCTTGGGCCTTGTAAGGATTTTCATCTCGGAAGTTTGACATATTAGATTCCAACGCCAAATTTGTAGTAGATATTTATGGATTTCCTTATATACGGAGGAGAACGTCCAAAGAAGTATTATCATCAGTTGCACTTTTCGGGCGAACTGATCTTGGTAAGTCCTTTACACTTCCAGTTTCAGTGAATTTCCTTACGTTCGTTGTCACTGTTGTACGTGGAATTGGATTGCGATCTGGATGCATACCATTAAATAAATTCGCTGCCTCTCGATGAGATCGTTGTCTGTATCCATAGCCAAAAATCATTAAAATTTGAATTCTTTCCCTTTCGCTCAACATCAGACAGACTTATTTGATACACTACAATGTCAGATTCAATTCCTTAAATAAGATGTCTGTATCATTAAACATGTTTCCATGGATATAAAGAATGAATAGTCAAATGACAGTAAACAAAAGAAGCGTTTTACTCTCTCAGGTTTTACTCGTATTCCATGAATATAAACAAAGCACAGTCAAATCACGGTAAACAAAAGAAGCATTTTACTCGTATTATTCGTTAGACCTACACTTTTCCGTTTTTTTTTTTTTTTTTGTTTAGCAACACTGAATTTGTACAGAAGTATCAAGTGTGGGTACTTTTTGAAAAGCTCTTAATGAGCTTTATTCAAAAATTAATATATATATATATATATATATATATTGGGTGTTCCATTTAAAATAAGAGAGTTGGAGTTACTTCCGGTTAAACCGGAAGTAGAAAAAACTCAGTAATACCATTACTGAGTTCTTAGTATATGGTTATCCCCACATACCAAGTTTTATGTCACTGAACCACATGCTTCAAAAGTTATTTAGGTGTTGCTGGACTTTTGACTAATCCTGTATAATTGTATCTATTCATTAATTAGGGTCTACGTATAGTTAGAAAGACATGTTGGTTCAGAAAAGTTTGAATACAATTAATAATTATATATAATAATACATTTTCAGTCAAATACACTTTTCAATTTGTGAGGTCAGATAATCTGTTACATCACAATATTTAGTACGAAGTCACTAATATTTTCGACTTTAAAAAGTCATCTTCAGGTGCATGAGATGCAAACAATATTTAAAATTAGGTGATAAGTTGATCTAGCAATTAATAACATGGTAAGTAATGCACGTACTGGCATTTACAATTATATAAATTTCGTGCCTCTTGAGGTAAACTGTACATGGTAAAGCTGAACACTGATGCTAGATTTTCGTGTGTGCCTTCTCCTTGTCTTATATGCACACGAAAATCTAGCATCAGTGTTCAGCTTTACCATGTACAGTTTACCTCAAGAGGCACGAAATTTATATAATTGTAAATGCCAGTACGTGCATTACTTACCATGTTATTCATTGCTAGATCAACTTATCACCTAATTTTAAATATTGTTTGCATCTCATGCACCTGAAGATGACTTTTTAAAGTCGAAAATATTAGTGACTTCGTACTAAATATTGTGATGTAACAGATTATCTGACCTCACAAATTGAAAAGTGTATTTGACTGAAAATTTATTATTATATATAATTATTAATTCTACGTATAGCATTGTCTTACATTTGTCAGCACTTGAGATTTGTTTGCACTATGGAGTCTCAGTGATGTTACCACAAGGGCAGTCAGACTGTTTAACAAGAAATTTGTCCCCTTTCACAATAATTGAAAGTCTGGACTATTCTAATGACCAAAAGAACACATTTTCATTTCATATACAAAATATGTGATAGTTTTTCACGTAATATAAAATTATTTAACAAAATATATACAACCTATACATATATATATATATATATATATATATATATAATTGTTGTTACACATTCATTGGTAAAATAACCTACTAAAATAAAAAAAATACATGTTCATTGATTTCTGTACGAAATGAGACTAATTAAGAAAATAGTATCTTTTACTTCTTAACGTCTCTTCACGTGTCACAATACAGATCAAATTTAAGTTCACCCATTATTCAAATTTGATAACTAACGTGAAAAAGAGTAAGTTTCAAGACCATTGTTCAAGTACAGAATATTAGAAAACCTAAAATTCGTGCATGCATTAAGAGGGATTGTCTCTTTTCTCGGCATTGTGATGACAATAATAATAATAATAATAATAATAATAATAATAATAATAATAATAATAATTTTTATTTTTTTTTATTTATTTATTTAATGTGCTGCACAACAGCCAGTGGCCAATTACAGTTCAGCACAAATATAACAAAAACATAAAACAAAAATAATTATTACACATAAATATAATTACAATTAATTACAATAATGACGATGAATGGATAACTAAGAATACTATGAGACAATGTTAATTGAGTATAATGCCTAAAATAATACATAAATGATAAATCGTTGCCAAGAGCAAACTAAGTCTATACATTGAAGGGATCGAATTCGCAGCCATGCATGTTGGCATTTTTAATGCATCTGGAGACTGGTGAAAGAAATTTCGAATTTCTAATATAGAAAAGTTTGTGGGCTCTCATATCTTTTGTTGGAATACGTAAGGTAATATTGTTTAAGAAAGAGTCACAGGATATATCACCTTTGAGGACTTTACAAAAGAACAGATAATCTAGCTCATGGCGTCTAGCATATAGATTTTGACAATTAAAATATTCACATTTTCTCTCATAACTATACCCGGAATTGATGGGCAGAAATCTGAATGAACATAAGGATATAAATTTTCTTTGTATATTTTCTAATTTAGCCGAGTCCGTAGTTGTAATCGAGTTCCAAACTACAGATGCATATTCGAGTTTCGATCGCACCAATGTATAGTATAGCATTAAAAGAGAATCGGGCGTGGAAAAAGAATAAGTTATTGACCGTATTATTCCTAGCATTCTGATTGCGTGATTGTAAATGTAATCAACGTGACTATGAAAATACAATTTACTGTCAAAGAATATTCCCAAATCTTTTACGCAATCTGTTCTGTTAATTAGTACATTATTTAGATAATAATTAAATTTCAGTGAAGAAGTTTTTCTAGAAAAGTTTTGGATACGTTAATTTTCATACCATTGTCTTCCGACCATTTAGCGACTGAATTAATGTCACATTGAAGTGATTGACAGTCAGTACTACTTTTGATTGTGCGAAAAATTTTTAAATCGTCTGCAAATAATAAACAGTCAGAACTTATTCTTTTACATATATCATCTATGAATATAATAAATAGGAGAGGTCCTAAAGTAGATCCCTGCGGGACTCCGCAATTTATATTATAAGAATAAGAGTGTATATTAAACAGTCTAACACATGAAACTCTATTACTTAAATAATTTTCGAACCACTTTACGTAGCTTACAGAAAGGCCAATATTTCCTAACTTATGAAGAAGGATATAGTGCGGAACTACATCAAAAGCTTTGCTGAAATCAAAATATATTGAATCAGTTTGTCCCTGCGTTTCAATTATTGGTACAATTTTATTTAGATATGTGACCAGGTTAGTGACAGTGGATTTAGTTTTAGTAAATCCATGTTGTGAAGAATTGAGCTTGTTTTTCACATAAAACGATATATGTCTGTGAATAATGGTTTCAAAAAATTTTGAAAAGTTATTTAGGATCGAGATAGGTCTGTAGTTTCTGACATCATTTCTTTTTCCGTTTTTAAATATAGGAATAATTGCAGCTTGTTTCCATAGTGAGGGAAATTCACCATTTTTCAAACTAATATTAAATATGTGGGCTAAAAGAGGAATAAATATATTAGAGCATCCTTTAATTATAAAATTTGGAATACCGTCAGTGCCAGTTGTTTTTGTTGGTTTAAGTTTTTTAATTGCTTTACGAACGTCATCATGTGTTACTTTAGGTATAGGTAATGAGTCTGTTATATTCGTAACAATGTTTTCATATGTATGGCTGTGTTTAGTCTGAACAGATTTGAAGTGATCAGCAAAAGCATTGACAATGTCTAACTGATCTGTGATGTGTTTATCGTTAAGAATTAATTCAGAGGGATAATTATCTGTCTTCCGAAATGATTCAACATATTTCCAAAACTTTTTTGGTTCCGTTTTAAGATTTTCATTAATATTTTGAAGCCATGATAATTTATCCGATTTAATTTTAGATTTCACAAGTTTTCTATAGTAGGAAAATGTTTGATAATAAAATTCAGTTTTGAATTTTTTATATTTTTTATGTGCATGGTCTTTCTTTCTAATAAGTTTACGTAAGGTGTTAGAAAACCATTGTGGATAACTAGACCTTTTGACTCGAGTGACAGGAACTGCCTGGGATATGACACTATTAACTACTGAACATAGTGAGCTAGCTGCATCGTTAACATCGACAGCTTGGTAAACACAGGACCAATCGTAATCATATAGACTCCAATATAAGTTCAAGTAATCACCTTGAGAATAATTTGGGAAAGAATTTTGTTGATTCTGGGGAGAAAAATTTAGTGTGACTTCAAGAGTTATTGTTAAGGGAGGATGATATTCATCCTGCAAGACTAGCGAGTGAGTGGCCAGATTGACCTCAGTCTCGGTTAAATTTGTAAATACAAGATCAAGTAAGTTTTTGTTATTAACTGTTGAATTTACTTGTTTCAATCCAAGAAAGCAAGAAGATGAAAATAACTCTTGAGCCTTAATTTTGGAGTAGTAATGGATGTTATTAGCACAACAACCAGATGACCAATTCATACCAGGAGTATTAAAATCGCCGAGAAAAACTACTCTATTATTGTGTGTATCGAGATGATTTTCAAGACAATTTAGATAAGATTTTAGAAACTTTGGATCAGTATCGGGTGGAAAGTAATGATTACCAATTAACAAATTGAATCCGTCTTCCATAGGAATCTCAACCCATACACACTCGCTAATGAATTCTAAGTCATGTCTCCGGTATACTACAGGTATTTGATTGTTGACAGCTATTAAGACACCACCACCACGGGTAATAATAATAATAATAATAATAATAATAATAATAATAATAATAATAATAATAATAATAATATATGAGTGGCAGTAGAGACGTTAGTGAACGTGAATTCTAATCTTTCAGTGCTTATTTCACCACATCTATAAATCTATGTCATAATGAAGGAAGATCCATTAAACAAACCGGCATGAAGACTGATATCACTGAAGTGTCTACTTGGAAAGGTTTTTAGCCACATCCGATGTGAAATTATATTCATTCAGTTACCTCCATCCGGTTCACAGAGAAGAAACTCAACATGGAGGAGGAATATCGGATGAACTAGGAAGGAAATATAGAAAGCACACTCTACACCGCAGACTAGATGTTGTAGATATAAAAGGAAAAAATTTGTTTCTGAAATAGTTGACTACATACATTACTTACATATAAGAGTAGGCTAGATTAGAAAAGCAGAGAAAGAATAACTTACGAATGCAGTGATATTCGCGCATTTCTCGTTTAAGTCTTGGTTTTTCTGAACCGACGCATGCGACGTGCGAGGTGCGAAGCCCGCCTCGCACAAATCCGGACTACACGAGAGATAGTGAGTGGCTTCTATAGCTGCGAGATGCGAGGTCTGCGCACAGCGCAGCCATAGAAACCATTCACTATCTCTCATGTAGTCCGGATTTGTGCGAGCTGGGCCTCGCACCTCGCACGTCGCATGCGTCGGTTCAGAAAAACCAAGGCTTTACTTGCAAGAAATCTTGAACTCTAATTTGATAGCTATACCAGCTCTCGGGGCAGACTTTTTTCGCCATCTAACATAATTTTTAAGTAAATTGTGTTTATGTTGACATCAGTTAATGTCGGTTGATTTTTAGCCATCTGTATATCGTGTTTGTGTTAATTTCGAAAGAATGTCTGATCATGAGGGTCATGAGTGAAGGAACCAATCAAGGGAACGGTCATAATCTTATAAACATAGAAGTGCATACATTTACTTAGAGGACGTATAAGATGACGATGTACTACTAAGTTCTGTTGTACTAAAATAATTGAATTACATGGTGATCATCTACTTGGAGAATTTAGTAAAGAACTGTTTTCAGAACATAGGAGGAGTGGTGTAATAGGAGGAAGAAGAATAGAGTGCATAAGATTTGCTGATGATATGGCGTTGTTAGCAGAAGAGGAGATGATACTAAGGGATATGCTACTGGAACTAAATGACATCTGTGAGCAGTATGGGATGAAGATACATAAAAAAGACCATGGCCATGGGAAGAAAAATAAAGCAGGTAAATTTGCGAATTCGAAATGAGGTAATACTTGGGGTGTACTATAAACAGTAACATCAGCTGCTGCCAGGAAGTCAAAAGGAGGATAGCAATGGCCAAGGAAGCGTTCAATAGAAGTAGGAGCATCTTCTGCGTATCTCTGGAGAAAGAACTGAGGAAGAGAAAAATGAAGTGCTTTGTATAGAGTGTGGCATTATACGGGGCAAAAACATGGACATTACGACGAAGTGAAGAGAAGCGGATAGAAGCATTTGAAAGGTGGATATAGAGAAAAATGGAACGTGTGAAGTGGACAGACAGAATAAGAAATGAAGCTGTATTGGAAAGAGTGGGTGAAGAAAGAATGATGCTAAAACTGATCAGGAAGAGAAAAATGAATTAGCTGGGTCACTGGCTAAGAATAAAGTGCCTACTGAATGATGCACTGGAAAGAATGGTGAATGGGAGAAGAGTTCGGGGCAGAAGAAGATACCAACGATAGACAACATTAAGATATATGGATCATATGAGGAGACTAAGAGGAAGGCATAAAATAGGAAAGATTGGAAAAGCTTCAGTAAAAGACCTGCCCTTGGGCAGAATACTAAACGAATGAATGAATGAATGAATGAATGAATGAATGAATGAATGAATGAATGAATGAATGAATGATATACTAATGAAATATAATCACAATCACAAAGGAGTAAACGAAAGGCAAAAAGTTCCTATAGCATGTAAACGAATAACTGCAGATGATGTTCACGAAAACCCAATGCAATTATTTTTTTAATTACTGGAAATAATGTATGTAAAGCAGCTATTTTATCATATTTGCCGGACAAGAAACGACTACGTGAACAGTTCATAAAGTGCGTCGAAAGTGTCTTTCATGCCTTACAAAGTGAAGACAAAAGATTATAATAGTGTAAATAAGCTCCAGTTAAGAATCTTAAAAGATGAACCGTTTATTCTTATTAGGCCTAATGGTATCCAAAGTAATATTATGTTTTTTTTTCTTGTGAAACAAATAGGAAATACATTTTTGTACAAGTGAATCGGTGTACTTTGACGGCATATTTTACTTCTGCGCTAGACATTTCACACAAAATTGTGTACATATCATTTTCTGGAAAATGGACAGTATATTTGGGTTATATTTTGCAAGTTACCAAACAAAAATGAATATGCATACACATTAATTTTCAGGAGAATAATTATGGAGTATAAAAATCTGGGTGTATCTTTGTAACCTAAAAGACTGTTGTTGATTCTGAGGTGGCAATTCACGAAGCTATTACAGCAGTATGAGGTGGAAAAGATCAAATAACTGGATGCAGATTCCATCCTTCCATGTTTCGTGGTACCCTCTCCTGTGATGGAGATGGCCTGCTGGACGGTTCTGTTGACTTAAATTTGATCACAAGCAGCCAAATATTCGCTCTAGCTGGACCTGGTTTCTTGAAATTGGCGGGTAAAGGCTCCTCTAACTTGCTCACAGGTTAATCCACGTAATAATAATAGTAATAATAATAATAATAATAATAATAATAATAGTAGGGGAGAGTCGGGTAGTATCGGACATCGGGTAATATCGGACAGTGCGTTTCTTTCATCTACCACCATATGGTAGTACCTGAATGACATGGTTACGTTTCTCTATGCGACATCACAGAAACGTAACCATGTCAATCAGGTACTATCATCATGTGGTAGATGAAAGAAACTCACTGTCCGATATTACTCGCTGTCCGATACTACCCGACTCTCCCCTAGTAGTAATAATAATAATATTTGTTTATTCTTGCGAAGTTAAGGCCATCAGCCCTCTCTTCCACTCAGCCAGAAACACAAGAAGCTGATACAATTTGCAATAATACAAGTTAATGATTACAGACACTCTCATGAGCTCACACTGGCTACTCTTTCTTCTGTAGTAAACATGTTGACAATCACTTACACTTAGACCTCCTGTAATACTAGAAAAATATCAATTATTTCACAGAAATGGATCAGGATTTTATAAACACTACGTATAACGGAACCACAGAGAAAGGAGAAACAAACTATTTAAAACTGCTCATATCAGACTCAGAGATTTCTTTCTTTTCAATGTTCCAGGCCAATTTTTTCTTGCTTGACAGACAGTGGAGCAGATACATCGAAAACTTTTGTCGGGCTACACTTTATACAGAGTGTTAAAAAA
The DNA here is from genome assembly GCF_040183065.1 of Periplaneta americana. Taxonomy (NCBI): domain Eukaryota; kingdom Metazoa; phylum Arthropoda; class Insecta; order Blattodea; family Blattidae; genus Periplaneta; species Periplaneta americana. The sequence continues at coordinate 143,193,348 of NC_091132.1, forward strand.
AGTGTCCAATATTTTATGAGGCGAAAATAAGCATCAAAACAAGAAAAAAATGTCTAATAAACATGAGTCCTACAACTCATACTTTCTGAGATCTGAACACTTGTTCATAGGAGGTGCTCAATGTGACGTCCATTTATGACAATGCACTTTTCTGCCCTACAATACAGCAGACTACCAGATATACAAACCGTAGTTGACATCCCTGGTATGGAATACTGATACGTCGCAAGGAATACTGAAAAGAAAAGTTTGGTTGCGGATACGAGCGTGGTTCAGCAGAGATGGTGTTATGAATTTTCGTAATCAGCATGTGTGGGCTGATGAAAATTCCCATGCAGTTGAAATAAGGCATCAGCACCGATTCTCAAGAACGTATGGGTAGGCGTTCTTGGCGAGCCTTACGTGCTACCACAGAGATTAACTGGGGCCCGTTATCAGAATTTCTTATTAACGTATTGCCTACCTTGGTGGAGTATGTGCCATATCAGCAAAGACTACAGATGTGGTTCATGCATGATGGCACACCAGCACATTTTTGCGCAATGAGCGTGAACACCTGACGTTGACATTTCAGGATCGCTGGATTGATTGGGAAGGCCCCACACTTTGGCCTGCTCGTTCCTCAAATTTAAATCCCCTAGACTTTTGGTTATCAAGAACAACCAGGTCAATTTCAAAGGAGTGCGTGATTCCTTACGTCGAAGGGCAGAGGAATGCACTGCCATGAATGGACGTCACATTGAGCACCTCTTATGAACAAGTGTTCAGATCTCAGAAAGTATGTGTTGTAGGACCCATGTTTATTAGACATTATTTTCTTGTTTTGATGCATACTAGCACCTCGTAAAATATTGGATACTTTTTTAACACCCTGTATAGTCAGAAATGCGTAGTCGCGACGTATGAGATATTAGTTATACGGTGGATGTTATAATGCGTAAATTCTATTCTCAGAGCAATCTGCTATTGTATACATTGGCGCAGAAAAGTATTAGCACACCCCATTTTGTTGTAGCACTAGGTTCAATTTAACACTATATATATATATATATATATATATATATATATATATATATATATATATATATATGTGGGCAAAGATAAGGTAGTTAAACGATCTTAATTACGAAATTATTCAATGACACAATAAACTAGCTTTTTAGAATTAAAATGCATTATTAGAATCACCAAAAAATTATTGACACAGTGGTGCCTTCGTACTTTTCTATGACTTAACCCTTTGCAGCATAGTGGTTGTTCAGAATAACCACCGTTTTCTTTCTTTCTAAATATTATGGCACGGATATTCCACCAAGGAACCACCTCTTGAGTATACGTAGAGGTGCCATCTATGTTTTGAAATTGTGTGCAGAGTTAAAATGTTGGAAAAAATTGATCGAAGCTTTGTTATGATCCATGATATCTAAAACATAAAAAATTAATTTGTGCTGCAAAGGGTTAAACTGCATTAAACTCAATATCATGATTCTATATCTCCACTAAGAGTTGTTTACCAGTCAATCGTAAGTTTGATATGGTAATGCTCAGTACTGCCAACATGGGACCGAAGAAAGATGAACATTCATCCTCTCTTCGATATAAAGTTTTGTTATTGAATTCACGAGGAAAACGTTACAGAGTGATAGGTAGAATACTTTCTATAAGGTCCTCTGTTTTAATATCTACAATACATAAATACAGAGAACAAGGATCTACATGAAAGAAACAGAGATCTGTTCGCCCAAGAAAACTCACATATCGACAGGAAAGAACCATCATACTTTTAGCCCAAAAGAAACCTACAAACAATGATGCCTCTTTAGTTGCTGACATCGCAACAAGAAGGCAAGTGCTCAGACAGTATGGTATGTCTTGGATAGTGCAGATATTCATGGCAGGTCTTCCAAAAGAACATACATTTCCGAGGTAAACAGGAAGAAACGCCTTTAGTTTGCCAAGGAATATTGTGGAAAACCTTTAGAATTCTGGGACACCGCCACACTCTCAGACGAGTCGAAGTTCAACTTGTTCGGTTCTGACGGACGGAAGTATGGCGAAAACTTAACACAGAATTTCAACAGTAAAACATTGAATTGTGCATGTTATGGTTTGGGGGTGCATGGCATCCTCAGGAGTTGGAAATCTGGCCTTTATTGATGGAAAAATGATCAGTACAAATGCATTGGTGAGTTGCGGGATAATTTGTACAACAGTGTGCACAAGTCAGCCTAGATGGGATCTTCCATTTTCAACAAGATAATGATCCCAAACAAGAGAGACAAGAGAGTGGCTACTATATAATAACTCGAGAAGACTTCTTACTCCACCACAGAGCCCAGATTTGAATTCCATTAAGCATTTGTGGAGTTCGAAGAGAAAAGATCAAGCGCCGCCTATCTTGTAAAGAAAAGCTTAAGAGTGTTCTCTTGGATGTATGGTCTCAAATTTCCCCTAAAATGACGCGAAATTTGATTCATTCTGAAAGCTATCATACGTGCTAATGGCTTGCATACAGGATATTGAAAATACATTACAGAGACACATGCATTAGTATAATATGTCAATACCTCCTTTTTAAATCAGAAAATGAATTTTCTTTTGTAAATTATTAGTTTGTGTTATTGTTGTTGTGATTTCAATCAAATATTTTTATATTATTATGATGTACCGAAGTACATATGATATTTCCGTGCCGATATTCTGCGTTATTATATAATGAAAGATGAGTGGAACGGCACCGGACTTTGAACCCGGGTTTTCAGCTCTACGTGCTTACTCTCTATCCACTAAGCCACACCGTATTCCCATCCCGATGTCGGATTGATTCCTATCAGTTTAAGTTCCACCTCTTGGGGTCCCTCTAGTGGCCTACCCTCATGCTCTGCGTCATAGATGTATGACAGTGGCACAATGTCCACACAGGTGCAGAGGTGCACTCGTTATAAGTGACTAAGTGGCCGGGATCCGACGGAATAAGCGCCATCTTAAATCACTAAGTGATTATTTTTCTCATATCATATATTATTATGATGTACCGAGGTGGAACTTAAACTGAGAGGATTTAATCCGACATCGGGACGGGAATCCGGTGTGGCTTAGTGGATAGAGCGTCAGCACATAGAGCTGAAAACCTGGGTTCAAATCCCGGTGTCGGAGAAAATTTTTCTCCGTTCCACTCTTCTTTCATCAAATATTTTTAGTTTTACTTTACGTATATTACGGAATAAACTTTCTTAAATCTATCCTTTATAAAGGTTTTATAGGAAAAAAATTTAGCGTGCCAATACTTTGGAATTTTGACTCACAGTTACGTGTCTACAAATTGCAACAGTGCTGAAATTAATAGATATCTCATACATTCCGATTTTGGCAGTACACTCTACAGATTTTGATACCATTAAATAACTTGAATGCACATTTTTAATATGGTAATAACTTCGAACCAAATGCGAGACTTGCCAGATTCCCACACTTACAATATAAATTGAAAAGTAACAACTTTCGTGTTTTGTGACAGCTGAATTACGAGTAGCTAATGCCAGAGTGTGCTTACTACACAACACCCTCATATGTTTGATTTCCAATCTTTCTTTTGCCATTTTTTTTTTTTCATTCCAAATTAATCTTAAGACTGGTGAGATTGGATTCGGAAAACGGACTGAATCTTTGAATGATAATATTGTTGTTGTTGGTGTTATTACTATTATTATTATTATTATCATTATTATTATTATTATTATTATTATTATTATTATTACGCCTATATAGGTTTGGAAGTAAGTCCCGAAAAGACGAAGTATATGATTGTCTCTCGTAACCAGAATATTCTACGAAATGGAAATATAAAAATTGGAGATTTATGCTTGGAAGATGTGAAAAAATTCAAATATCTTGGAGTAATAGTAACAAATATAAATGACACTCGGGAGGAAATTAAACGGAGAATAAATATGGGAAATGCCTGTTATTATTCGGTTGAGAAGCTTTTGTCATCTAGTCTCCTGTCAAAAAATCTGAAAGTTTAGAATTTATAAAACAGTTATATTACATGTTGTTCTGTATGGTTGTGAAACTTGGACTCTCACGTTGAGAGAGGAAAAGAGATCAAGGGTGTTTGAGAATAAGATTCTTAGGAAAATATTTGGGGCTAAAAGGGATGAAGTTACAGGAGAATGGAGAAACTTACACAAAGCTGAAATGCACGCATTATATTCTTCACCTGACATAATTACGAACATTAAATCGAGACGTTTGAGATGGGCAGGGCATGTAGCAGGTATGGGAAAATTCAGAAATGCATATAGAGTGTCAGTTGGGAGGCCGGATGGAAAAATACCTTTGGGGAGGCCGAGACATAGATGGGAGGATAATATTAAAATGGATTTGAGGGAGGTGAGATATGATGACAGAGACTGGATTAATCTTATACAGGATAGGGACCGATGGGAGGCTTATGTGAGGGTGGCAATGAACCTGCGGGTTCCTTAAAAGCCATTTGTAAGTAAGTATTATTATTATTATTATTATTATTATTATTACTGTTATTATTATCATCATCATCATCATCTAGAATTTATAAAACATTTATATTACCGGTTGTTATGTATGGTTGTGAAACTTGGACTCTCACTTTGAGAGAGGAACAGAGATTAAGGGTGTTTGAGAATAAGGTTCTTAGGAAAATATTTGGGGCTAAGAGGGATGAAGTTACAGTAGAATGGAGAAACTTACACAACGCTGAACTGCACTCATTATATTCTTCACCTGACTTCTATGGGCGAATCCAGAAATGCATATAGAGTGTTAGTTGGGAGGCCAGAGGGGAAAATACCTTTGGCGAGGCCGAGACGTAGATGGGAGGATAGTATTAAAATGGATTTGAGGGAGGTGGGATATGATGGTAGAGACTGGATTAATCTTGCTCAGGATAGGGACCAATGGCGGGCTGATGTGAGGGCGGCAATGAACCTCCGGGTTCCTTAAAAGCCAGTAAGTAAGTATTATTACAGTTATTAATTTACACGAATGTGTTATAAAATCTTAATCTACTTTGTAATTTTGGGTGCTCTTCCTCGTTCCGTACCCTATTACATGATGAAAAATATCGTGACGTGGACATGTGATCAGCATGGCGCCAGTTCACCACGTAACGCAGTACCAATATGAGGCATAGGATAAACACTCAGTCCCTATCAAAGAGACATGTTCCACTTTCGTGCGTGGAATCGAACCCGGGTTCATTGGATTTGTGCCAGCTACACAGCTACAACGTTACATTGTAGCTCCAGCGTGTTTCATAACAGCTATACGAAGACGCTGCTCAGCATTCAGAAAGTGAAACAAGTTAGCAAGGCATTTGACAGTCATTAAGCCAGGTTCAAGGAACCCCCACAGACATTAATTCAAACGGGCCCTTAGGACGCAGTCAGCCTCTTCCCGCCACACCCACTAGCCGAGTTTCAAACGAGGTTGAACGCCCGACGCAAGCTGCTTCAAAATACTTGGATACGCCCTCTTTCTCAACAATTATCACTTTACACAATGGCAAGTCCAAAGAGAATCAGTGAAATTTCTTGGTGCGTTTGGATTTCACTTTCTTCGCAATTAACGTATTCCATTTTCTTCATTTTTTATTAATTTAATTTTTCTACTTCTTTTTTCCTTCTCTTGCCTCTCCTCCTTTCTTTCTTCCCATCTTCCTTTCTTCTTTCTCTTTTCCCTTTGTTTCTTATTTTCTTTGTCTTTATTAGTTTCAGCCTTCTTCTATATTTCTGTTTCTTCCTCCTAACTTATCTTTCTTTTCCTATCTCTGTTTGGTTCCTCATTTTATTCTAATTTATTTCCTTTTCTCATTATTTTTTACACTAAACAAAGCGAGAAATCAGATTTCGGAAAATTGTAATTACTAATCCCGTTTATTTTTCTTTCTTTCTTTCTTTCTTTCTTTCTTTCTTTCTTTCTTTTTTACCTTAGTTTAACCTCTCCCTTCTAGGTGCATTTACACGACCCACGCCACACGGGCCTTACAGGGCCGCGACCTGTCGGGAGAGGAATTAATCTATGGATCACATACATCCTTTTTTGACCACACAAGGACATGGAGGGCCTCCCCGGATGAGGGATCAGCTCAAAATCCCGTTTATTAATAAAAAAAAATTGATTTGAGGAACATAAACTTAACACAGACTTTATATAATATGTATGTGGAATGTTTTCCACCGCACAAGACATAGGCCCTAGTCGTATTTCAAGGCAAAAGGTAGTGCATTTTGAGAGAAAAATGCTTTTATTGTTTCTTGTTCATGTTAACACTTGTTTAAAACTTAAAACTTTCTTAAAGACATTGAAGATGACAATACACAGGTGTAAGATGATACTACACCGGTGTAAGATGACACCACACCGGTGTCGAAACGGGACCCGTCTGTCATAAGATACATAACATCTTTAAAATTGTAACAACTTTAACGTTTCAACTAACAAAATTTTAAAAATACTTTCCTATTTATACGAGTACGTTAATTATTTATAATATTTATTTATTTGTCTAATGGCTAGTGCATGATATTTATTAGCATTGACTGAGGGAAAAACAAGAAAGTGGTGAACAAGTAATCAAAAACATTCGGGCTCTGGCTTCCCAGTAGCGGTCGACTTCCTTGGAGGATTTCAGAGCAGGGCATTTTGCAAGATGTTGTCTATCCACGTCTTCCTTTTGATGGCACAAAATGGAGGCTGATGATGGCAGGATGCCAAGACGATTGAGGTGTTTACTCAGGATGTCATGTTCAGTGTTAAGACGAAAGCTTGCAACTGTTGGGTCGGTATTATAAACACAGTTTAAACCTTACGTTCAGTTTAAACTGAAGTTTTTCGTTCTGCTTCGTATTATAAACCTTAACTACCCGTTACTCTTGTGTTAACTTGAGTTAAACTTGATCGCCAGTTCTCTGCCGTTTAAACTCCATTTGAAGGCTCAGCAGTGCAAAATGGCGGTTCCCGCAATACACATGGATATTGCAGATGTTTTCCAAAAACTTATGAGTGACGATGTGAGTGACCAATATTACTGAACCACCACGGCGACCAAGAATTTTTCGAAATAGAGTGCACCACTTTGAAATATACTTAAATGAACATAAGTTTTAAAACAGATTGAGTCTTTCGAAGCAGACAGTCCTGACCTTCAGAATTAGACTTATAGTCCTGACCTTGTTTCGAAAAATTGAAACTCGATACAACATGCAACAGAAAAACGAGAAAGTGCAAAAATATGTGTTTTAGGGTTTGAATTTAAATATTATTTGAAAAGATAAATTATATCTCTTTTTTTTTTAAACATTCTGTGGAATCTCTGCATCAGTTACTAGTTGCGCTGCGCTATTTTTCCTATGGTATTAGGCATACTGAAAACGATGGAAGATTTCGGAGGTGTCCGTAAATCTACTATAAACCTATTGCGCATTGTACTGTGTGTGGCAGACAGTCTCCTGGTAAGATTTACTGTGGGGCCTGATTTATAAACACACTAATAATATTACCTAATTTCTCTAGACTCGTAAAAATAATTTCATTGTTTGATTGAATTCTTTTTCATAAATATTCTAGACAGCACATAAAATACACACTCTAATGTTATTACTTCATTACTCAGTTGATTCTGTATGGAGTTACGTCGCGGATGGTCATGCAAGGTTTATTTTGGTCGCATTGTGTTTGGGAGTATAACGTTGGTAGCCAGCGTTAAGAAACTATTTGAGGTCAAGTCTGACAACCATACTGAAGTACGCGGTATTGGGCCTCTTTAGGTTTTTTTATGATACTCTCTCTGATATCGAAGAACGAATATGTTTCTTAACGAAGATTCTCCAAGAGCGTCGGCTATTTTAAATTAATAATAAATTAAATAGTTGCGATCGCCTTCTTTTCTTTCCTAGCAGTAATACCAATCCTATTCCAATACGGTTTAACTTAACAGAGAATCCGTAATACGGCACGTTGAGTTAAACTCATGGTTAGGTTTAACTTAGGATTAACATAATCTTTAGATTAACCGTATTTATAAAACCGGGCCTTAGTCTCCTGAGTTCAGGGGGTATATCCTTCAGTAATTTCCTACGTTGTTGAGAAATGTCTATGTCCAATTCTTGTTGGTGATTATTTTTTGTAGTTGCTTGATATATTGTTTTACTGAGCTAAATGACAAAGGTTTCCGTGGGTTTATTTTGAGATTGGCACCCTTCTTAGCTAATGTGTCACCCTGTTCATTCCCATGTAGATTACAATGGCCTGGGATCCATTGTAACACAACTGTTTTGTCATGTTCTTTTAAGGTTGCAAATATTTTTTTGACAATTATTAATTTGTTCTCTGTAGGGGTGGTTAGTTTTATTTATGGACAAGATGGCTGCTTTTGAGTCGGAGAGGATGACGGCGTCTGTGAATTTATCCATATGGAGTAAAAGTTGAACATGTATAGCTTCAATTTCACCATCATATGCAGATAGATTATAACCAACTGGGAGATAGAAGCAAAAAAGTTTACTAAAAATGCCAGCTCCTACATTTCCTTGAGGGTCTGTTTTTGAGCCATCGGTATAAATTCTTATCCAATAGTCTTCCGGATATCTGATGTTGACGGTTTCAAGGGAAAATTGTTTTAATTTTTTTTACTGTGTTGATTTTTGGTGATTTGTTCTAGGTTTATTTATAATAATGTAACTCCTTTTCAAAATTAAAGTTAAGTTTTCAGATTCTCATTGTGTTTGAAGTATTCTGTTAACGTTTCATATTTAGAAACCAAACAGGCAATACTTTTCATACGAAAATCTTTATTCTATAGTTTGATTTCCCGCGCGTGGGCGGTGTTTTATCTCCATTCAATGGAACTGAGTGTACGTCCCTCGTTTGAACTTCGTCTGTGAAGTCTCTGTACGGTGGCCTTTCATCTTGGTGATCACACGTCATAGACACACGTAATATGAGAGAGTACAATGTTGATCCAAACATATACACTACTCTAAACCGCAATGACGTACGTAGGCACAAAATGAGTATATAGGGGAAAGGCCCCTATATTGAACCACTTCGCCTTCAACACTAAATTGTGGCAATAATCTCAAATCAAATTTATCAGGAAAATATGCATTACATTTGCAGACTCTTTGGCTATACATAGCCTGAACACAATTGCTAATTAATATTGTCGTTATTTAAATAAAAAATTAAAACAGGGAAGGTGCGAAATGGTCCAAATTAGGAACATGGTCTTTAAATTGGACCAGCCTTATCTTAAAATGAACCACATCATTTTAAATTCAGAAACATCTTTATCAATATAAAATATAAATATTTTTGTCCTATACTTAAAGCTATTATTTAATTAGCAACAAAAGTACAAAATAAGTTTGTGATTATAATGTCAATTTCCTTCAAAACTGGAGTTTTTAGATAATAATAAAAAACACCTTGTTTTTAGAACATGAATTACAAATATAAGGTTTTCATTGTTATGTAAAATTGTCCATTATCCACATTCTTCACAGTAAAACACTTTCTGTTTAGCACTAACGTTTGAACATTTTTGGTGAAGCCATATCCTACATTTCATGCACTGGATCATATCCATCATTTCCGACAATTCACAATTTTTCTTGTCTTCATTTTCTGGTTGACCATATTGGACCTTTCTCTTTAACGGTTTATTTCTTGATGTCGATGTAGGCCTACCTGCTACCTTCTTGCTTTACTTTTCCTGCAACTCATTCCTGTAAGGACTGCTTATGACGAATGCAACTGACGTGGTTTTTTGTTTCCTTGATCTGGTAAGTTCAGGAATAGGGGATATTTCAGCAACAGTGTTAGGCCTACGCCTAATTATGTTTGGAGATTTTTCTCGACAGTGAGAATTGAACGTAGAAATGTATTCAGTATTGTTAGGCCTACGAGATTGAAAAGAGGGAACTAGATTTTGTGAAGGTGAGTTTGGAACACTTGTGTTAGGGTCATTCTCATGGTTGATGGCAGTAGGAGCGAAGTCGCGGTCCTGGAAATTGTTTGTGTCGAGTGGCCCAATTCCAGTTTTCGCAAATCCACTCGTTGCATTTACCACTGTAGCAGCTTTAACATAAGCTTCTCCTATTAAAGCTGATACCTGACACTGAGTTATATTTCGAGACGGGTTACTTCGAAGCCATTTGTCTGCAGTCTGATTGTGGTATGAAGAAAGACACGTCACGTGGTTGAAGCCTGTGCGTTGTATGTGCGAGCAAAGAAAGCATTACAATACCATTTTCCTGAGCAAGAATGATAGCTTCTACATTCTTGGTGTGAGTGGAATGGCCATCAAGGATAAGTAACACTTTATTATTAGTGCTGGGGTTCACAATGGCGATGAAATGTTGAAACCACTTAAGAAATAACTCGCTAGTAATCCATCCACTTTCAGAACATGTGCATATCGCACCTGGTGGTGCACCGGTCTTCAGTTCATCCTTAAATCTCAGCCTTTTGAAGATCAACATGGGAGAAACATACGTTCCTTTTGCACTCATGTAACACACATAGGTTGTGTTGGTGTCTCATTCACCACTTGTCAGATATATCTATTTGCACGAGATATTCACAGTTGGAAGCTCCTAAAATATAACAATGTCTCTTAAATTGAACCAGTTCAATATAGGGTTCAAACGGTGGTTCAAATTACGGGCAAAGCCATTTTACATTCTTTAGTAACTGTGAAACACGGAAACGTGTTGCTTGAAAGAGTTTACGCATGGATATTGTTGCTATGTAACTACTTCACAACATGCAATAGATTAAGATTATCACAATCTTACCTGATTTGTCGTACAAGCTTAGCTAGGAGAGTCAAATATTATATCAGAAGCATCATAATCACACAACACTTCTTACAGCTGAAACCATTGCTCCGAACGCAAGGTCAACTGCACCCAGCATTCACTGCGCTACACAGTACACTTCTGTTTGGATTGTGGTGAAGTCTGTAGGACAGTTTGGGAAATAACCGAGTGTTTCATTTTAAGACACGGTTCAATATAGGGACCTTTCCCCTAAAGGAGGCAAAAATGAAAGAACGAAGCAATCAGGACACTTTCATGTTCATTTCAATATTCCAGTCCATCAAATCGCACTATTTGCCTTAAAATGCCGTAAATTAATTACAACATTCGAAAGAAGTTGTCATTCGAAAGAAGTTGTAACTATATTTTAATTACGCCTCTACCCAGAACCTTTTTTTCCTTGTAGACTAAAAATAACCACAACATTCAAACCAATTATTTTTATGTTTATCAAAACACTGAAAATGAAATAATTTGCAAAGATTTTTACAGCAAAACATTCTCCTTCAGTTGAATTACAACTGAGGACTAAAAAGGAACCCTTATCACTTCTTGATGCAATCAGCAGCTGTAATCCTCAATAAATAAATTTATACTAATCATAAATCTGTAACCAAAATTTTTTCTGGTGATTTTTGCTTTTCCAAAAATAATTGATATTAACATGTATAATTAACCATCCTGAGACCAAAAATCCCATTTTTGAGATTTTTGTTTGTAAGTCTATCTGTCTGTCTGTATGTATGTTTGTTACCTTTTCAAGCGATAATGGCTGAACCGATTTCTATGAAAATTGAAATATAAATTAAGTTATGAGGGGATCTGAATTAAATAATCGAAATATCTCGCTTATTATTGATTTTTGTGAAAAATATTACATAATAAAAGTTTCTTTAAACACGGTTTCCAATATGTTTTATTCTATGCCAAATGTTCATAGGAGTAATATTTAACGAGATATATGAGCTTTAAAATAACAATGCATTTTATCAGTGCCGCCTCAGACTAGTAATACAATATTGCAGCTGTGGCGAAAAGGCCATGGTGCGCCGAGCCACTGTGTAAGCTGCAACGTGCATAGCACCTATAGAGGGAGGGGGACAACCGAAGGGGAAGTTAATGTTTAGGACGTGTAACGAAGAAAGAAATGAACAAGAAAACATAGGACACATTATCACAACCTAAAATTAACTGTCTTCAGAATGTCTCTGCGACAAAGTTTCAAAATCAGGAATTATGTCACTCACTGCCAATCGTAGTTGATCACGAAGGTATTTGTCTGTCAGTCGTGATCTAAATTTGATTTTTACTATTTTCATTGTTGAAGATAATTTTTCACAAACGTAAGTTACAGCGAACATGGCTTCAACAGAGCAAGCGAAAGAACGAAACTTCAAACATTTATTTTTTCCAAAGATTTGAAAAGTTCAATATCTCTCAAGTCCTTACATCTAGCTTTCATTTAACGTCACATTGTAAATCTGTGAGTTTAAATTGAAAATCTAACACATTATTCGTACATCTGCTGTAAAAGAATCGACGTATAGAGATGATAATGATAATGATAATGATAATAATAATGTGAATTTTATTAGTAACAACAATGTAATTTATTCGTCACAACAATAATTCCTTTCTACAATTCGCCTTAAACGCTCTCGTCAACAATTGGATTTTTACTCAACACAGTATTCGTTATAGCACACCACCGACGACAATGACAATTTACTTGGACTAGTACGAACAACAATGAACTGTTAATCTTAACTAATATTTACAAAGCACTATTTACAAATCAGAACTATCAGTTCTCAGTTCACAGTTCTTCTAGCTCAGTCACTAGAGTTCACAGTATCTCGAACCACAGACCTTCAGAGACAGTCCACTGTACTCGAACTCAGGTCCCTCCAACTGCGGTCCACTGCACTCGAACTCAGGCCTTCGGATGCTGATACAGTTGCGGACGCACACTCGAGTCGAACTCCGGTACACAAGACTGGCTTGCTTGCTCTGGCTTTCTCACTGACTGGCTGACTAATCAACTGAAAACTACTCGAGTTCGCTGGCGTTTCTTCTTTTATAGCGAAATCATAGTTGCGAGAAATTTCTACAGCTGTGCAGAGAATTATCTGGATATCTTCACTTCGACGGACTTCTCGAAGAGTCGGGAAGGTCCGTTCCCCCTTCCCTCCGTAAGCAGTTGCGCGCGCGATCTCCCCTCGTCGCGTGGGCCTTTTCCCCTTTCTCCGCCGCGCGCCGTTCCTTAGTGCTCCGTGAAGCCCGCGCGATCTGCTTTCTTGCGGGACGCTGGTCGTGAGTTCGAATCTCACGTCGCTGTCACAATAATAATAATAATAATAATAATAATAATAATAATAATAATAATAATAATAATACTTAACCTTTTAATGTTTCATCAGTAACATGTAGTAACTTATAATGCGTTTTATGTTATACAACCATTTTTCCTAGTAATATTTGTGAACAAATCATACATTTAATATTTTCATCATATTGTAAGCAAAAGAATGCATCCTCCCATCCTACTTGAAACTTTCGTTTTTTATAGAGGTACATGGTTTCGAGAGAGATTTTGCGACGATACGCCACTCGCAGGTCCGAGACAAATACAAATAGAACTGAGTTTGACTCCAGTGAGTAAGAGGGTGGGGGTTGTAGGTAGGAAGCGAGAGAAAAGCACTGCGAGCCACAATGTGCTCGTGAGTCGCATTTTCGCCGCGGCTGCAATATTGCGACAGAATATAGACTTTTCGGTGCGTAAGGATCTATTTTAATGCTATCTCAATCGTCGATTCACTCAGAAGTTACCATAATAGCATATAGCATTATATAGGTCGCGCCAGGGATTTTGGCAGATGGAGTTTCTTAATGTGAACTGGAGAGCGAGTTCTTTCCCCGCTGCAAGATCGGCTGTTATCTCTGTCGCAGTGGAATGGGTAGGACATAAGAGTAAACATGCACGCCCGAGTATTTGTGCACTCTGGACAGTCACCTCTAAAAACTAAACAAATATTACAGTAGTCTATATGTGTCTTTGGTATTCCCAAGAAACTTGTTCGATTAATTAAAATATGTCTCAATGAAACTTACAACAGAGTCCGTATAGGCCAGTTTCTATCTGATGCTTTTCCAATTCACTGTGGGCTAAAGCAAGGAGATGCACTATCACCTTTACTTTTTAACTTCGCTCTAGAATATGCCATTAGGAATGTTCAGGATAACAGAGAGGGTTTGGAATTGAACGGGTTACATCAGCTTTTTGTCTATGCGGATGACGTCAATATGTTAGAAAAAAACTCCACAAACGATTAGGGAAAACACGGAAATTTTACTTGAAGCAAATAAAGCGATAGGTTTGGTAGTAAATCCCGAAAAGACAAAGTATATGATTATGTCTCGTGACCAGAATATTGTACAAAATGGAAATATAATCTGTTATATATATATTAATCCTTAGTAAATAGATAAGACTGAGTTTTACGAAATAGGAACATTAAGGGATGGAAAATGGGAGGCATTAATGATCAAAATAATTATACCGATTTATTTTTTTAACCAGCAGACGTGCAGCCTTTAAATTTAAAGCAAAGATTCACTCATAAAATTGGGTTAGACTATTTATCTTATCTCTCAGAATTGTTTCTAAAATGTATAAGGAAAGTAAAAAAATTCAATTTCATGTAGGCTACTCCCTTGAAATAACTTCAGTTTTTTTGTTTTCTTTTTTTTTTTTGTTTTGTTTTGTTTTGTTTTGTTTTTTTTTTTTCTTTTTTACTTCCGAGCAGAGTGGAGAGAGAAAGAAGTCGACGATTTTAAAAATTCACTAAATTATATTTAACTAGAGACGTAAAATTTAAAATGAAGGTTACTCTCTACAATATTGGTTAAACATTCTTAGATTTTTTAAATACCATATCCTAAGGTACTGATGAAAAGGCAGAAGGGATTGAGAAATCTCATGTCATCCGATTTCGATGAAAGTCGACATCTGGGGATCTTTGCGATCACAGAATACGAATAAGGTATTATTTAGCCCGACTTTGTCCCTAAAGTGGTGGAGTGGGACAAAAATGGGTGAAAAATTAAATTAGATATCTTAGGGGTTTTCGAGACGAAAATTACGAATAATACAATTTGTGCGAATTCAATATGGCAGTTTCAGTACTATGCATTATATTTTAAAAAATTGAACATCAGATATCGCACAGGTAACACATGTACAGCATTTAAGGGGGTATGTAACACCTTTTGATAGTAGGTCTATACATTTAGTAAAATCCAAAGTGTAATTTCTACATATTCTGAATGAATGTTGTGCTGGCATTTAGTATAGTCATCAGCCAATACCTCTAGAATAATAAACAACTTTTTAGAATCCATAGAATACAGTATTTATTGTGAATGGTAATTATATTTTTCAATTGGTGCAATTTGTGCAGGGAAAATTGGTTTCTCGATATTTTGTACGATATCGAATATTTTAAAATGCTTTCCTCTCTGTTCTATTCACAATGTGCGTGTGAAGAAATTATTGCCCTTGTAATATCCATTACAATCCTATTTATTATACCCTTATATAAATCTAACTTCCACAGCATGCAGTTTTACCCAATTAACCAAATTATATTTTGATTAAGAAGAATCGTAATTGTATTAACTTGAATTGTCGCACCACCAGTAGACGATCCCTAGATTATTACTGGACAAATCTTGTATATTGATCTGGTACGGGTAGGATTATATATATATATATATATATATATATATATATATATATATATATATATATATATATACACATATACATATATATGCGCAATGCAATGCCTTTTCCTTTTAATTAAGAATTAATTTAATTTAGAAAATGTAGGAGACGTATTGTAAAATCATTGCGAACGGAAGTCATTTACATTTAGGCTATTAAAGGTATTCTTTGAGTAGGACTGTACCATGGTGTGTTTCATAATAAGGATAATTGATATGAGCTGCTGTTATGAAAATATGAACGACTCAGAATGTTATCGCATCTCATTCTCGCAGCTTACACAAACAATATTGGCTCGCCTACTGGAAATGTCATCGAGGTCATCTGCCAAAATCGGTGCCTCCGACTATACCAACTGGAGTAAAGATGGCCTACTGGTATACCAACATATTCTAAACACGCGACATGACCACAGATGTTAAAGCATGTATAAATAAACTTAACAAAGAAAACAGATGCACAGTGAGGACTAACATAAACATTTTCTTCTTACACAATCAACTCTATATTGACATTAATTTGGAGCGATTAATTAAAGGATGCTTTCAAGACTAGTTTATAAAAATATTAAACGAATATCCTTGCACCAAAGGCGGATGTTCCCTGAACCAAATGATCCTATTTTAATTATTTGCATACAATATCAATTAAGAAACATGTTGCAGGAATTATCCTTGCACCAAATGAGTGTTCTCTGAACCAAAATGATCGTATTTTAATTATTTAAATAACATTTCAATTAAGTAATATATTAAACGATTTATCCTTCTAGCAAACACGGATGTTCCCTGGACTCGCTCACAGTGGGGTGACGGTCGCGTCTTTGGATGGCCCGCAAGTCACAGATCATTCTAAATATGTTACTTGTTTAATTATTCAGTATGGAATATTGTGCACTACAATGAACTGTTACCCATTAATTATACAACTTCCTCAGTGACCACAGCGTGTCTCTAGAATGGTGTGTTGTGAGGTTATTTTCAATTATTTAAATACGTTTTTTCTCCCGTGTGTGGTTTGAGAGGATATCGAAGTTGCATCTTATTCTGTATTGTAGGTTGATAATTTATAAATTATGTGTTCCATTTTGAATATGTTATATATTAGATGACACTGCGCGGTTTTGCCCTACTTTATCGAGAATTATGGCAGACAGCATCCAGGCACCTAGAGGAACAGTAGTGCGTGTGGGGCTTTAAATTCGATTTGTGGTTCGTTCATCCTAGTGGATAAGTATAAGTTGTACATTGATAAATTTAGATACTATTCTCTGAAAAAGTTTTATACGTTAACGTTAGGTAGATAGGCCTATTGTTTTTATATAGTACGTACTTAAAAATGACAAAACAAGGGACTCAGTTATACAGAAACACTTCTGACTCAAGACAAAACAAAATTCGAATGGGGGGATAGTTCACGTCAGGAATCTTTTACCGTGAAAAGACTCATCGTGCCATGTTTGCAGTTTTTGTTGGGAAATATAATTCCGGTAGCTTCTCGTTGCTTTCCGCAAATCACTCTCCCTTTCGTATCTTAAAAAGATCCCAAGGGGCCCCAGCGTGGAGGTGGAGAAGGGTGGATTTAAATAATTAGTTCCAAGAGTTAAATATCATTCCTCTCAGTTTTTTTGACATGATCAGAGGCCAGGAAATCCCAATTAGCCTCTTCTCCCATATGTATATATTTATCAGGAATTATTAAATCTATTTTCAAACTTAATTAAGTACTAAAGGGTGAATGAATGAATGAATGTTAGCCATGATGTCCCATGTTGGGCACAGGCCTCCTGTGATGGGGTTAGAACTCCCTCGACAGGGATAGCTCAAGTGTACTCGCTTGGTGAGCCAATCCAGGCGAGCTTATCCTGTATACAACTTTTGTGACATAGCTAATAACCTTATTAGACTTTAACAAGTCTCAGCACTCTGTTCTTTGTTCAATTTTTTTCTTGCACTACACACATTATACTGATACCGGCACTTTGACAAACACTGATTGCTATTTACACTATTTACCTGACACTTTCTCAACACTGACTTCACTACTTACAAAACTTATCTTATACTTTCACTAATACTGAATTTACTATTTACAATACCTTAACACTGATTACGTTATCTATTTACAATGACCTTTCCTAGTTCTTTCCACAAAACTCTGTTCTTTGCTGTCCTAGACCATTGTTTCCCCGCCTCTTTGGTAAATATATCAGACCATCTGAGCCGTGGTCTTCCCTGTCCTCTCTTTCCGACGTAGGGGTCCCACATCGTGACTGCATGGGTCCATCTTGTCTGATGTAGTCTCGCCACATGTCCCCCCCAGGTCCACTTTGTTGCCGTGGCTCGTTCTGCTGCATCAGTAGTGTTCGTCAGTCTTTGTAATGTTTGGTTTGTCATTCTGTCTCGTAGCGTGGTGCCCAGTATTTTTCTTTGCATCTTCCTCTGGCATGTTTGTATACTTGAGCGTTGTCTCTCGGACAATGTCCAAGTTTGGCAGCCGTATAGCAAAACTGGGATTATACATGCCTCTAGTGCCTCGAACTTGAGATTGCGGTTGGTTCTCTTGTCCGTCCTTATGAACTTCAGGCTCCAGAACGCCTTCCATGCCAATGAAATTCTTCTATTGAGAGTACAAGATTAAAATTATCCCCTAGGCCATAATCTAGCCCTTCCTATGTTACTATATGGTGTGAGAGTTTGGATTAAAATTATTAGAGCTGAAGATAAACCAGACGGTAATACGTAGATGAAATTTATACAAAGAACAGCAGGATATAATTATATTATTCAGATTTCAAACCTAATTAAGGACACTTGCAAGAACTGATGATAACTATCATTTAAAAAAATATCAGCATGTAAAACTAAGTAGATTTAACAAATAAACCTAACATCCAGACTAATATTACCAAAATAAATAAATAATAATATAATATAGGTCTACTGAAATGGAAGAAACCAGCAAGGAAAATGTGAGATGAATTCTAAGGCCGGAACAGATTAATAGTGGCCTATATCCTTGAAATCTTAATGATGATAATGATGAAATTAAATTAAAGTATAGATAATGTAACGAACAGTTAGAAACTGTTACCTTAAGTCTCAACACCCAAAATGGGTTGGAAAACGAACCTGAACCACGCGAGTTAACTCCATCATTAATTTTTAGTAGGTTATTTTACGGCGCTTTATCAACATCTTAGGTTATTTGGCGTCTGAATGAGATGACGGTGATAACGCCGGTGAAATGAGTCCGGGGTCCACCACCGAAAGTTACCCAGCATTTGCTCATATTGGGTTGAAGGAAAACCCCGGAAAAAACCTCAACCAGGTAACTTGCCCCGACCGGGAATCGAACTCGAGCCACCTGGTTTCCCGGTCAGACGCGCTAACCGTTACTCCTCAGGTGTGGACAATAATGGGATAAGACAGAGTGTTACAGTAAACGGGGAGCGCTACTACAGCATGTTACAGAACTTCGTCATCCCTAGACTGAGGAATCACGATATGGAAAACATAATCTTTATGCAAGATGGCGCTCCACCCCACATCTTTATCCCTGCAAAACAATTAATTACGCAAATGTTTGGCGATCATGTCATCAGTAGGCACTTTCCAACAATGTGGCCTACGCGATCTCCAGATTTCAATCCGGCCGACGTTTGGTTGTGGGGTTACCTTAAAGAACGAGTTTTCCTGACACATCCAACAATCCTACTGCAACTGAAAGATGCCTTCTCGCAAGAAATTGCCAATATTCCAAGATATTATCTGCAAAATACTGTGCTTGGTGTCTTAGAGAAAATTCTGTACGTTGAACAAGAGAACGGCGGACATCTTCCCAATATTTTGTAAACCCGTTGTTTGCCCAACACTGTGATGTTTTTGTTTTTCCCCCTCTCAAATATTATTATATTTATAGCGGTTTAATATTTGTACTGACTTTTGAAATACCTATACATCTTCCACATCATATTCCCTATCATCACCAACATCATCAGATATCAAATTGAGGTAAAAGCCATGATGTAGGGGAGAGTTGCCGAAATTGGACCGTTGCCTAAAATGGACCGCAGTTGTATTTCCATATATAGAAGTATTTCAAACATTTCATTTGGCACCACTGCTTGCTAACGTTACCTAACTTATTCATCTTGAAGTTCAGTGAGCTGCAGCCATCTTAGCGAATAGGATTGCCGTTAATGTGTTTTGGTGTTTTCTCTTACAATTTTTACGCTACGGATCTTAAGCTTCTGTATACAGTGGGAGTAAGTAATAACAATTTCTATACTATACATTCCAAGTATTTTTCATTATCTACTATCTGCGTGTATTAAAACTAGTTTTTAAGTTCATGCGTTTGTTTAGTGTCGTCTGTCTGCATACGTGAACAAGTTGCCTAGGTTGGACCTCTGCGCGTTGCCTGGATTGGACTGGTCCAATTTAGGAAACTGTTAGTATTTTTTTTTCAACATGAATATAAAACATTATATTATGGTCAATGTTAAGAAAAAGTAATGTTTTGGGGGATTCTGTGTCTTTATGTTTCCAAGATGTCAAAAAGAGGAACCTACCGGAAATTAAATGATACTTTGAAGATGGCGGTAGCAGCATACAGGAATGGTGACTATGGCCTCAACGAGTGTGCTCGCGTATATGGAGTGCCATAGGCTACAGCAAAGACACATGCTGATTGTAAAAACGCTTTCCAATGAAGTCCTTCGGAAGGCAAGCAACCTTCAATTGAGATATGGAAAAACTTATTGCCGACTACATTCTCTTGTTTCAAGAAAGGTTTTATCGGTTGACAATCAAAGATGTGCATAAGCTTATTTTGATGTCCCAGAAAAATATGATGCTCCCAACACGTTTAACAAGGAGAAAAAAATGGCCGGAAAGAAGTGATTCTGTGCTTCTATGAAGCGAAACTCAAAACTTTCTCTCCGTCACCCAGAAGGGACATCAATGGCCTGAGCTAAGGGGTTCAATAGGGAGAGTGTTAACCAGTTTTCCGACCTGGAAAAAACTGTCGATGAGAATGATATCACAGCAAACATTGTGTAAAACGTTGACGAATCTGGGTTTACAACGGTGCAAAAGAGACAACAGAAAGTTACAGCTCAGAAAGAGAAACACCAAGTCGGAGCCATCGTGGTGAAAGAGGTGTAAACACCAAAGTAGTCTGTGTTGTCAATGCAGCGGAGTTCTTTATACTGCCACTGGTAACTTTCAAACGAAAGAGGAAATCATGTCAACTTTTTACTTTTTTATGTTTACGTTTTCTTATTCACAGGCGGTTCGTAGCCAATCAGAGAACTTTCCAGTTCTATGTAACATTTTTTAATTTTTTTTTTTTTTACTTTTCTATGAGTTTTCCTGTAATTTTGAAATAGGCTATGTAATCGAGACAAGCAACTAATATAAAACTAATTCAGTGCAAGGAGAAATATTCTGAGTGTAACAATCAGCTTTAATGCAATAGTGTTTCTGCAATTAATTTACTTTGTTTTTCTTCAATTTTTCTTCAAATTTCATAAAATTGTGTAACTTCTTTCACCAAATGTTAATATCTGATATATTTTAACGTAAAATTTGGTGAATTAAAGATAATTATAGTAAATACCCTTTTTCTACTTATTTGTTTACTATTACTAATGTATTTTTGCGAGGTCCAAATTGGGACACTATGAGTCCAAATTAGGCAACCGGTTTCTCAATTTGGACCATTTCCATGATTTTGGTTTTACCTTTTTATATTTATTAGAAATTGTGTAATTTAAAATATAACATTATAGGATGAAAGCACATAGAATGTAGAATGTACTAGAATATATTTTGATTTAATTTAATCATTATTAAAGACTTGGGATTAAAAAACAAAAAACTGGTCCAATATAGGCAACCTTCCCCTATTGTGGGACATATTCCATTATGCTTTAATACACCTGTAAGTTTGATTTTCTTTATTTTCACAGGTCCCACATTTTTCTGTCTACAGTCATGGTACTTGCGTTCCCTTTCTTCCAAGAAACCTCTTCAAACTCCATATTCATTCTGCTGTTGTTCATTCGTCCTCTATGATTTTGAAGGCCGTCAATGCCCATAAATGATTTTTTTCCAAACTCTCACTGACTTTCCATTAATCTTAACTCTCAAAATGAAAGTATATTGTTTGTAGCAATTTTGTGGGGAATTTTTCTTGTACCTTCGCTTTACATGACCGGCCTCAATACTGCCGAAGAGATAAGTATTTTGCTTATCAAAATCTCCTAAATCCCAGAATCCATTTAACACTTTTTTAATTCTATCTGCATCTAAATTAAAGCATCTTAAAATGCACCTTGTACATTCCTCCTACTGTTGCTGACGCGACAGGTTTACTTGCTGTTAAAATATATTTGCGACCTTCATTTCTTCGTTATTAATTTCGATTTACCTCCTGCTTACTTTGCACTCTCTTCCTCAATGTAGGTTGTTTTCAGGACTATTGAATGGAGATCTTCCGTGAGCTGATTCTTTTTCTTCTTCTCGTGGCAAAATAGGTCTAGCCTATTGTCATCTTGAAGGAAATATATTACAGATATAGTTGAAACAATATTTTAATGAATTTTTTCTTTCAGTAATAAAATACCGTATTATTAAAGTCAAATTAGTTCACATGTTTATACTACTCAAAAATCTAATTGATGGTAATTCAATAATATGGTAATGCGCTCATATAAATATTAAATATTTAGGACAAGAGAATGTCAATCAACATATTGCAAAAATGTGGGGCAAGAAAGTGCCAAACAATAATTTTAAATTAAGAATATCTTGACACGCATAAGGTAATAAAAGGAACAAAACGTTAAACATTAATGGACAATATTATCACTTTAAATAAATAATGAAAAAGCAATTAGAAACATGTTTTTTGAAATGAAATGCATACCTTGTCCAATCAACAAATCTACATATAACACTCTGAGGGCAATGTAATGCCATGCAACACTTAACTATATTTCAGTTTCTGATGTTAATTCTTCTTTAAAAAAAAGTGGCAGATATTCAGAATCAGAGCTGGAATCGCTGCCTTCATCATTTGATTCATTAGAAAACTTCAGCTTCCTCCTGTGTACCATTCTCTCCAAACTACCTTTGTTGCTTGACATTGTCTTGCAGTTATAGAAGATGCATGAAGTATTAGGGCAAGAACATACAACGGATAATAGGACCATCTGCAAATCAAGCTTTCAGGTATAACTCCTTGTAAAGTTTATTTGAATAATTTCGAGGGAAAAATAGTTCCGGGGCCGGGTATGGTTAAACGTACCAACGCTCTACCAACTGAGCTACCCGGGAACTCTACCAGACGCCGATCCAATTTTTCCCTCTATATCCACAGACCTCAAAGTGGGCTGACAACCGTCAAGCAACCAACATTGAGTGCACACTAACTCTGTGTGACTTAAATTTTCCCCGGAACAATTCTTCCCTCGAAATTATTCAAATCAACTTTACAAGGACTTATACCTGAAAGCTTGATTTGCATAATACACGTCATTGTTCGTTAACAGAAAACCACAATTTAAGTCACACAGAGTTAGTGTGCACTCAGTGTTGGTTGCTTGACGGTTGTCAGCCCACTTTGAGGTCTGTGGATATAGAGGGAAAAATTGGATCAGTGTCTGGTAGAGTTCCCGGGTAACTCACAAGCAAACGTTCTGATGGGAGCAGATAAAAAAGTTAAATTTTTTCTTCCATCATGTTAATAATGTCAAAAGAAGTGCTTATACAAATTTTGGCCACTCGACCGCAATTACGAGGCCGTCCAGAAAGTGATTTTCCCTGGGGCCATTTATAGAAAAAAGCACAATTGCATAGAAATATTTATGGAAACAGATACAGCAATTGTTGCGCTATTTGTCAACATATCCCCCACTGGGATTGAGACATTTGTCATACATTGGGATCAATTTTTGTTTCGTAGAAGTCAGCCGCCTCAGATCGGAACCAGCGTTTGACTGCATCTGCATCTCCTTCTGTCGATACTATGATATGAGAAATGTCTCAATTCCGATGGAAAATATGTTGAAAAATAGCTCAACAATTGCTGTGTCCGTTCCAATAAATTTGTTCAATGAAATTGTTTTTTTTCTGTTAACGGCCCCTGGCGAACTTATTTTTTTACGGCCTTCGTAATTACCAAAAATTTGTATAAGCACTTCTTTTGACATTATTAACATGGTGGAAGAAAAAAATTTAACTTTTTTATCTGCCTCCATCAGAACGTTTGCTTGTCAGTTGTAGGCTAGAGCGTTGCTACGTTTAACCAAAGGTCCCGGGTTCGATACCGGACCCCGGAACAATTTTTCCCTCCAATTATTCAATAGGACCATCTGTTAGGTTTTCTTCAGAAACTCTTGACACCATAATTTTAAATATATTATTTCCCATGAGATGGCATGATTAGTCCAATTTGGCCAAAAATGTGGCTTGACACTTTCTTGCCGGGACCACCTCAATTATTACAGTATAAAATAAACTGCTGAACACCAAGGAAAGTAATTTCATAGAAAAACAAGAAAAGCCCGAGTAAGAGGCGCTAAAAATAGCCTAAACCTTTTGTGCCCTTAGAAGGAAGTCAACCATCACTGCCACGGGGTTCCCAATGGAAAACACTTCTCCCTTACTCTCATCAGAGGCAACCTAACCGTTGCAGGCCAAATCAAAGAGCCAGAGTCATATGACATATAACTGATAACCTTAGCGGAAGTAAGAGCAGTCATTCTCAAGGCGAAAAGCTAGAAAGCAACTGAATCAGAAAGAATTTATAACAAAAATCTCAAGAATATAGCAGGTCAACTAACTCTATTCTGGCTGGAGTTTTTACATTATTACAGTCATGTACTGCATATGTATTTATTGTGATTTTATTTGGTTATATTATATTTTTGACGTAAATTTAGGCCTGTACAAAAATGGACCATTGATTTACTATCTCCACTTTGCGAAGTGTCCCGGTTTTGGAACTTGAAAATCCGTCACCTTACTTTAAGGGGTGTAAAAGGGTTAGCTTTAGGATTAGAATGGATTGAAGCAGCAATATCTGGGATATGTTTATCATAACCATATTTGAAGATCCCTCACTAGTGAGGAATGTGAACCAATAGTACACATTCACAATTTAAGGGACTCCTTTTCCATGTGAGTAGTATGAAGCAAGAAAGCAGCACTACCCCCTGTCTCCGTGAAAGGATGATAAATCTGTATTTCGCTGATGGAAATCAACCTGTTTCCGGTGGATTTGCAGTTGCAAACGTTACCGTTAGGCCGATAGTTTATTGTCTACATGCTTGTCAGTATGAATAGCGCTCTGAGAAACACGAGTTATTTGTTGACTGTGGCACTCCTAATAATTATTGCACCGTTTCGTAATTAGAGTGCATCACAAATTGGCCTTATCCAGTGACTTTGAAATTAATACGAATTGACACAACAAAAAGCTTAACTGCTGGTGAGGGTATTTGACTACGGCTGAACACTGTAACCCTCTCTGTGCCACTGAATAACAGTATTATTATTTTTGTTCACCCCATTGCACGAACTGATGTACAATTCAACTAAACAGCGAGAAATTTCGTAAAGGAATTGATCTAAATTCTGAAACGACACATAAAGGTATTCCAAGGCTCTTCTTGCGTGTTGGCATTGGAGAAACGGAAACGAAACGAGTCTTGAACTAGAATTTTCATTGCTATTAAATTATGTGAAGTCGAGGAAAATATCCATTGCGTGTTCTAGCACCGTGCAATACATTCGCGTCAATAAAATTCCACCTTGAGAAACTAGCAAAGCTGGTAAAATAGAAGAGGAAATGACTTGCAGAAATTATTGGATACATTTAACTTATCTCTATATTAAAATGGAATAAACATAATCTCGTTTCCAGTATAATATATCAAATGGCACACTCAGTAAAATACTGTCTTAAGTAGAAAATTACATTTTATTTTCGTAAATTATTTCCAACGCTGTTTTACTAATTGGAGGTATGAAATTCTAATAATATAATAGAATTATCATAGAGTTTGGTATCTATTTATTAAAATATTTTACAGCAGTATTTTATTAGGAAATAACATATCTTTACAAATCACAATTTTATAGTTACGACATTATTTTACTGGGAGTGCGACATAGTCTTTTTAAGTCAAACACATTTTGTAATGTTTTACTGCTTTATCGTTTAAGATATGGACGTAAAGTCACTGTGAGCAACATTTTTGGCACTTTTCCTCACTGTGACGTGTTTCACAGATGTTGTTACGTCCTCATTTTTCGAAGTATAAAGATAAGGTATTATTTTATTTTTCCAATGCAGGGGTACAGATACAGGGACGGATCTGTGCGCTCTGCATATGCCACTGCTACGTCACTTCTCCATGAACACATTATCAGCACCAACTAATCTGAAAACGTTGGTCATGTAGGAAGTTCGTACCAAAACATAGATTTCAGATTGTATGTAGCCACGCATATACAGTAGATCATCTCACTATACTCTATACCAGATGTCTTCGGAGCAGACCATAACAAGGGTCTCGATGCATCTCATGTTATCTCTGCGCTCCCATTGGTTGGCGAGTCATTACTTAGCTGAGAGCGTTGTAGGCACTAGCGCGTGCATATTCTGGTTACGAGCCGGTATTAAGGGACGCGTCCACTGCTACAGTTCTATTGTGTCTAGCATCTGTGCGGTGTATGAGCTGACGACAGCAGTACAACTAGTGACTGATGCAAGAAGGTATGTTCAAGAACACATTACTTTATTCATTCATTCATTCATTCATTCATTCATTCATTCATTCATTCATTCATTCATTCATTCATTTATTCATTCATTCATTTTATTCCATAGATCTTAAATGAGCAATGAAGCTTTAAGATGTGGAACATGTCAACATTTTACAATATTACAATTACAATTTTTACAAATTTTTATAGTTTTACAATTTAGTAATTTTCTACAATTTTTACAATTTTGTACAATTTTTTTACATTTTGGCGAGATGTAGTGAGATGAGATGAGGTCCGAGGATTCGCCAAATATTACCCGGCATTTGCCTTTTCGGTGGGGGAAACCTCGCAAAAACCCAACCAGGTAATCAAATCAAAGGGGTTGATGCCAAGGACTCTCCATAGACCATCCGGCTTCAGTCCCACGGCTGGGGAAAACCTCCGAAGAAACCAAAGTCCAAACGGGGATCCAACCCAAGCCCGAACGCAGCTCCGGATCAGCAGCCCAGCGAGTTTGCCGACTGAGCTACATCGATGGCTCTACTAAAACTATACAATACATAGCCAATCAGATTATTAAATTTACAAACGCAAACGATCATTCATAAGTTGAGCTATATTATAATACAAAATAATTTAATTAAATTTAAGGCATAAACAATTCAACCAGTTGTGATATACAGAAATTGATAATACATATCATGCAAACTACTTCAAATTACAAACACAAACAATTTATCAGTAGAGCTATATAGATTACTATTCAATTTAAAGCATATACAATTCATCGGCCAAAACTATACAAATATATACAATACAAAGTAGCATACTTTCATTAAGCTATACAAATTTGTGCAATTAATATCAAGTAGATTAATTCAATTTATAATCATAAACAATTCATCAGTTGAGCTATACATATTACCATTCAATTTACAGTAGGTCTATATACAATTCATCAGTAGAGCTACACAGACTAGTAATCATTTTAAGAACATATACAATTCATCAGCCAAACTATACAAACATATACAATCAAATTAGTTCAATTTACAAACTTATTTTCGTTAAGCTATACAATTCATATGAAGTAGATTAATTCAATTTATAAGCTTAAACAATTCATCAGTTGAAATATACAGTATACCATTCAATTTACAGTACATACAATTCATCAGTTATGCTAAACAAAAAATACAACACATAGTAAACAGATTAAGTCAATATAGAAACATATTTTAGTTAAGTTATATAAAATTGTACATGTCATTTAAGTAGAATAATTCAATTCACAAGCACAAACAATTCATCAATTGTGTAGAAGGTATGAGTATGTAGAAATTTGGTTAATTCTTTTCTGAACCTTTTCTCGTTGTTCTTCAAATCTTTAAGATAATTAGGCAGTGCATTGAAGACTGTTATACATGAATAGCGAACTCCTTTTTTAAAACAGCTTAGACTAACAGAGGGTAGATGAAGATCTGATTTATGTCTTGTATTAAAATGATGAATGTCTTGATTAGTACTGAATTTATCTTGGTTCTTAATATACAGCATCATTAGGGAAAGAATGTATTCACAAGGTAAAGTCAAGATTTCTAAGTTTCGGAAAATATTTTTACATGAGGTCCTTTTATGCACACCGGCCATTATTCTTATAGCTTTCTTTTGTAAAACAAAAACGTGTTTAGCTTCAGACGAGTTACCCCTGAATATTAATCCATATTTCATTACAGAGTGAAAATATGCAAAGTATGACATTTTAAGTAAGTTTATATCACCAATAGTAGATAAGGTTCTTAATGCATAACAGGCAGAGCTCAATTTACGAGTAATACATTCTATATGCGTTTTCCAGTTCAAGTGATTATCCAATTCTAAACCAAGAAACTTTGTGCTTATAGATTCTTTGAGATGAGTTCCATTTAATCGAATACTGTAGGAAACCTGAGCACTATTGTGTGTACTAAATTTGACTGCACTGGTTTTATCAACATTAAGTGCTAGTTTATTTGCATGGAACCATTCATTCATTAGATTCAGCACTGTATTAGAAGTGTTTATAAAATGATCGTATTGTTTGCTTGAAATAATTACACTTGTATCATCTGCAAATAAAATTACATGGGATGAATTGTTTATGCTCAAGGCTAAATCATTAATATAAACTAGAAACAACAATGGACCTAAAATTGACCCCTGCGGAACACCATGTTTAATATTTCTAAATTCTGAATAAGTAACTTTATGACTATTTGGTACATTTATTTCTACTTTTTGTTTTCTATTTGATAAGTACGATGTAAACCAACCCAACATCTCATCTTTAATACCATAAAACTTCAATTTTTTTACTAGTATACTATGGTCTACACAATCAAATGCTTTAGCCAAGTCACAAAAAATCCCACCTACATGTAATGTAATTTTCACTTTTCGTTATATGAATGTAGTCGGTCACTTAATTCATACACAGACGTTTAGTATCGTGTGAACCGCGCTTTCTTGCATTTCGTTCCGTTGTTTATATCTGCTCCAAAGACATCTGGTTTAGAGTGTAGTTGTCTGCTGTGTATATGTACTCTGTGTATGCTCTGTTCACAAAAGCAACTCACAGTATATCCGCAACTGTAGATGGATGACTTTCGTATCTACAGTAGCTACAGCAATATGCACAGTAGAGAAGCAGTTTCCTTACGTGCCAACGTTTGCAGCGAATTTGTGCAGTTTAGTGAGCGGTTTTTAACATGGCAGAATTTAAATCTTCGAGTCACACGAAGTTGAATGCAATACTTCAAGATTTACTGGTAATCACACAAACCTACCAGCAAATGGATATATATATATATATATATATATATATATATATATATATATATATATATATATATATATATATATATTACGTGAAAATTATGTAATGTGTACGCATAATGTAAAGAAGGAATATTATTTCAGGGACACTGTGCTACAAATAATTTTGTGGAATACTTTTCTTTGGATTCTACTTCTAAATTTCATTCAAAATAGACATAATTTTTGCTTTCTCGACCTCCAGAGCGACTGCTGCAGTCCAGAAATATATAAATGACTGACGCCGCGAGATGTGGAAGAATAATAAAATTATTGTTCAAATATATATACCAATCCCCAGAAGTCTCAATAGTCATTAAAAAATTACGTATTCCTGAAACGAATTATTGGTTTCATGTGATGTGCCATACAAAATTCACTATTAAATTTACAAAGCTGTTGTTCACTTGGTGATATAGTAAGGAACTATATGTAATATTTCAGATTTGCTCCAGTTACGTCTTGTGACGTAGAATGAACATTTTCAGGATACAAATATTATTTTTCTGAACATAAAAAATTATACTTTTGATAAACTGAACATATAAATTATTATTCATTGTAACAAGACTAGATACATATCATTACATACTTTCTTTGTTATTCTTATATGTATGAATAAATTATTTTATATTGAAAATTGCAGAAAATGCAACAGCCAATTATTGTATTTACACAATGTTAACTGATCGTTTTGTTTCTGATTGTAAGGCCATGGATCATTGACAAAATGATAAGTTTGGTTACCACCAGACTGTACATGTTTGTTTTGATGGTTTGTTGACGTAGAGAGCTGCGTCACTACAGTTCATTCGGTAGACATATAGTCAAAGCTCACACATCTTAACAGTTTTGGTACGAACTTCTTACCTCTGGTCCTGAGTGAATTTAGGGCTCTACAATGAAATTTTTAAGCATGAGCATCATCATCATTACTAAGCAGACTTTAGACCATGTAGTCTGTTGCGGATTTTAAAATATAATTGTTAAAATAATATCAACCCGGAGCTGAACAAGGGTGTGGTTTCGATATCCTGTTATCCTTATTCCTTGGTTGGGTTTTTCTGTGATTTTCTTAACTGTAAGACGAATGTCACGTAATTTCATGGCGAATATTTGGCCTCATCTCGCCAAATACCTTGACGCTAAATAACCTAGTAGTTGATGAAGCGTCAGATTTATACACTCTAGCCTATCTTTCAAAGTTCCCACAAGTAAAAAAATCCAGGGCGTTGAGTATGGGGATCGAGCGGGCCATAACCCTCCACTAATTACTCTTTCACCAAAAACTTCAGCATTCACACGCAATGAAGTCTGACTTGTATGAACAGTAGCCCTGTTGCTGAAAAAAACCATGCATTCATTATTAGTCAAGTGAGGCAAAAAATTACGGATTACATAGCGGGCAGCATTAATTATTGGGTAAAAAAAATATGGTCAATTATTCTAATCGCATTTGCGGATACCACACTCCGATTTCAATGTCATATAGCGAACTTCGGTGTTTGAGACTTGGATTTTATGTTGTCTATTACCGATTCTTTTGATTGTCCATTCGGTTCTATTTTTTCACGAAATAATTAATGATGCCCGGTACGTATCCGTGATTTTCAAACAATTTTTTCCTCACTTGACTGAAGAAGAACGAATTCATGGTATGTTTCAGCAACTCATACAACTCGAACATCATTGCGTGCGATTGCTGACTTCTTTGGTGACAAAGTAATCAGTGCAGGATTGTGGCCTGCTCGATTCCCAGATTTAACGCCTTGAGATTTTTATTTGTGGAGCACTTTAAAAGACAGAGTGCTTAAATCAAATCTGGAAACATGAGATGAACTGCAAAATGACATACGAGAAGAAATAGCCAATATTTAGCAAGCAGAGGTGCAACATGTGAATGACATTTTTTATGACGCTACAAGGAAGCACAAGGACAACAATTTCAATAGCTTCTTTGAAAAGATAAGCAATATTAAGCACGTTCACAATTTTAATTAGAAAAATAATGAGTAATGTAATGACTTGAAAATCGATGCTACTTATGCCGTTTCTTGAGCGCCCTTAGATGCTCATAGCTCCGCGAAACCCTATCACAGTTCTCGCATTAATGCTGTAGTGAATTTGTTTTCTTTTAACTCACATTAATGAAGTAATAGTGCAATCCATGATATTTTTCACTCATTCGTACACCGTTCAAGTCCATAAATATGCAGCTGGAAATGTAGGAACACGACTATACATACCATGCTTTCAAGAACCGAAAGGGAAATTTGGACCTAAAGTAAAACAACGTGTAGACAATGATAAGCCATTTAAGGGCCATTTTTGTATTTTGCACAATAATGAAAATTGATTTGTGTAAAACATTATCCTTCTGCTATAAGAAAACATATTTTTAAGGTTCAAAAGAAATTATTTAAATATATATGTTTCAAAATTCGTAATTGTGGCAGTTCACTGTGCAGTGATGAAGCATTTCCCTCGTAACTAATAAACGTATTAACTTTTTCATGTTCTCTCTTTTATTTTATTGCTGAAACTCACGTTTACAATATCATGATCTTACAACTACATTCCCTAATAAATAATTTTTATTTTGTGTTACAAGAAAATACTGATATTTGACCATTTTTAAAATGAATTTATTTTTATTAGACAATCTATCAAAACGTAAAGAAGTGATGTTTCATCATATTGTAGATATAACATGAATAAATACAAAAAAATTTCATCACAGAATGTTGAATAGTTTTTGAGTTATGTGGGAAACGCTTCATCACTGCACAGTCAACTGAATTTTGAAAAAAAAAAAATGTAAATAATTTTTTAATCGTAAGAATATTTTTTTTTTCATATAGCAGAAGGACAGTGTTGTTTTACACATACTAATTTTCATTATTGTACAAGATACAGTAATGGAGGAAAAAAATGTTGAATATTTCCAAAAATGTATTGCTGTAAGCTGTACCTAACCCTTTAATGTCGTGTTCGATGCAAGTAGTTCCGGTAAACTGGCAAGAAAATCACGTGAGAAGATGGTTAAGAGATGTATTTCTCCGGGATGTTAAGAAAGGCACACTACTACTTCTGGATTCCTGGAGTGATCAGATAGATGACACTATATTTACCTTTGCAGGAGTAAACAATACTTTGCATGGTAAGACAAAACAAAATATGATCCCTTCAAAAACTACAAGATTTTTGCAACCTTCGGATGTGTATTTTTAGGCAATATAAAATTATAATTCGAAGGCTAGAAGAGTATTCGAAACATAAAATTATCTGTGAAAACATTCTAGGCACATTCCATGACAACAGCTTCATAATGACATTACATTCTTTATTGTATCATCGGTTTCATTCACCTATCCTCAAAGACATGCTAATATGCGCATGGCAGAGGTGTGGATATGTGACGGAGAAAGATGCGAAAAGGTTTGTTAACGTTGTTGCAACAATATTACATGTTGGAAACAGTATGTGTCTTACAGAAGAGTGTGAAAAACCAGCTTATAATATACAAAATGTTTGTACTATTCAATGGCTCTTTGTTCCGATCACTTTATTTCGAATCCCACTATCATTGCCTATTTAAGGTAAATCACAAAGTTAATACATATTTTAAATTCAAATTGAATTTGTAATTCAGCAAGAACACTGTATTAATGTGAGTTAAGAGAAAAAGAAAATAAACTGGAGCTTTAATGCGAGAGCTGTTATACGGTGTCGCGGAATTATTAGGATCCGAGTGCGCGCAAGAAGCGGCATAAGTAACATCGATTTTTCAAGTCATTATTATTTCGTAAACGAGAAAAAAGCGAAACGAACGACTATCACCACGTTTCTTAACGAACGAAAATTAGCATTTTCATTAAGTTAAACTACACGACCTGGTACGGTTCCCTTGTAGTAAGTTCATCGAACTGAAATTATTTTTATTTAATGCTCAGTATTAGCCTGGAGTTCCTCTATTGTGTGCAGATTCGTGCGAAACACTTTGTCTTTCAAACTACCCTATAAATAAAGAAATTAAAAAATGGAGAAAGAAAGGAAAAATGAAAAAGAACAGAAGAAATAGGACAGTCAAGAAATCTAGAAAGAAAGGAAACATAAAAAGGAAGAAATAGAGTAATCAAGAAATGGAGCAAAACAGGATAAATGTAGACCTATTCTCTGTAATGTGTTGTTTGTGAAGAAGTGATAAATGCTTAGACCGCCAAGGACGAGGAAATTAAAAGCAATTGAGATACGACACCAGTAATGTATAAAAAAATAATGCAATACAAAATGAAACGGAAAGAGTATATCCTATTGAGAATTTATTCAATGACTTCAATATTTATGTTAGCACATCTTGCTTACACAACTTCTAATGCTGTATCACTTCGGAATATGTATTGTATGACTTTCTTGTGTTAAATTCTATCTTACATGTTTCGACCTACTATTGGTCTTCTTCAGAACTGGTCGTTGCTGGTCATGGCGCCTCTTGTTTTGTTTCCTGTGAGGGTGTGTTTGTGTAGTGTAATGTGGAGTCAAAGAGTGTGTATGTTCTGAAATTGAGTTGTGTGTTGAGAATTTCATTCGAGTGTTTTTTTGTGTGTCTGTATATTTCATATTGTTCTAGTGTGTTTAGTTTCTGGCTTTGGGTTGGATGTGTAGTATTTCCATGTCTGTGTTGATGTCTCTGTATGTGTGGTTAGCATTTGTGATGTGTTAGACTTACAGTTCAAGACGAAACAGCATAGATTAGTCCAGGTAAGATATTTTTTTCTTTTTATCCTCTGGTTGAATGGAAGAGGTGGCCTCACGCCCTTCACTCTGCCAGAATAAATAAAGCATTATTATTATTATTATTATTATTATTATTATTATTATTATTAAGCTGCGGATTTATGTCTATATGCCTATTTTAATCCTTAACATGAAGACGCAAGCTTTTAGGTTACATATCCATTTTAAACATTGTGAGTATTATATGCGAATTATATAGTACCTATAATTGCCTATTTCACTAGAAAATGCCTATTTACTTATAAGTGCCTAAACGTTGCCTAAATATCCGTATTATGTATTATATTTGAATTTATTGACTATTTTACCGATATTTTTTGAATCTATAATTTGTTTCTTTTTTATCCATCAGAGGGCAGTGATGCCATACAACTACCTATAATTTGTGTGTTACGTCTTACTGCCATCAGATCGCGGGGAAGTCGAATAATTTAAAATTCTACCAATAAGAAAAAATGTATTTCGAAGGCCGCGTAAATCATTGGTGGTAGTTGATTAGGGTAGTTGTTTTAAACCGTGTATCCATTTTGTGAGTTTATGAGTTGAATATGGAGTTGAGTTTTCTGCTGTACTGTAATACGTGAAATATACGTGGAGATATGCCAAAGCAAAAGTCATCAAGAGCATATGTTCTGAAACAATGGATTGATGGTGATCCTAACTTCTCATCAGACAGTAATAGTAATAATAATAGTAATAATAATAATAATAATAATAATAATAATAATAATAATAATAATAGTAATAATAACAATAATAATAATAATAATAACAATAATCATAATAATACTTTATTGCCAGAACAAAGATACATATTGATTTTTTTTTAATATAAGAACTCCCTAGCACCCCCAGAAACAGTAAGTTACATACTCGTCCTCAGGGGGCATTCCACATTAGTTAATGTTAAAACATTTTATTGAATAACAGAGTAGAAATGTAATAAAAGAAAAAAAAGAAGAAGAAAAAACACATATCACAATAATTGAACTTTAAATTTTCTCTGTTAACAGCAATTTTAATAGATTTTTTTTAATTAAGGAGCATTAGCAAATTGTATGTTTGGGAATCTATCTGTTATCATGTTATAAAGCCTTGAACCGAAGTTGCTACTGTGATTATATGCTACAGTTGTAGTACATTTAAGAACTGTCAAGCATATGTTGTCTGATCTTTTGGTTTTATATTTATGTGAATATAAATTAAATATGTTTTGTTTTTTATGTACGAAATTCAGTAATACATTGTTATAAATTGGCATTACCATAGAAACTAGTGTATAATACTACGCTATGGTCGTGTTACCCATTAAGAATTGGAAATTGTTAGTGCCTTTTTAAATGCTTATTTTAGAATTTTGAATGCCTATTTTGCCTGCCTATTTAAACTGTTTTAGTGCCTAAAAATCCGCAGCTTAATTATTATTATTATTATTATTATTATTATTATTATTATTATTATCATCATTATTATTATTATAGAAGAAGTTGGTAAAAAAGTAACAAGAAAAGCAGAAGTATTGTATAATAGTTGTATTCTATTTCATTGACTGATCCTGAAGTAGTGCTATATTGTGCACGAATTGTATTATCTTCGCCGCTTTCATATTATGGTCCACAATACTGAACACTTGTGCGAGGTCATGCAAACATCGTCACTTGCAAGGCGGACTCCCAAAAGCGGGGTCCCCTGGAGACAGCTCAGCCTTTCAGAATGGAACAGGGCGATATCTCCGGCACCGTATCTGATTGCAGCTCTTACTCCGCTTGATGGGAAAAAAAAGATTTTGACCATTCAATTGTTTAACTGGAAGAGAATTAATCTCAACACCTCCCATTTAGTCCTTTCGGAGTTGTAAGCATATTAGTCAGAGTACACAGACTGACTACACTGGTCAACAGTCATTTTGCGCCAGACATAAAACTAACAAATTCTTACTAATTTCGACCTCCTGAATTCAAAAATAACACGGAAAATGTTCCATCACTTCGGGTTTTCGAGATGCACAATATAATCCATTTTCAATGCATTTTATTTAAAAAATCATCGTATTTCGTATGTAAATGTTTTGTTTTACAAATGTGACGACCCATTATGTGAAACCAATATTAATACAAGTATGTCACTATGCTAGAAACACTTGTAGAAACGGAAATCATTTTATAGCCCTTTTACGAATCTATTTTGAGGGGCAGGTTCGCTGTATGAATTCGCTTGAGTTTACTTGATTTTACTTGAGATGTGTATTTCTTTCACTGTGAGCTTTAATTACTTTATTGTAGTTTATATTTTACAATATGCCACCCTGTCAAAACTCACTTCTAGAAGCGGAAATAGTTTTATTGCCCTTTTCGGTTCCATTTGGAGAGGGAGAAACAGGTTCGCCATATGAAATAGCTTCAGTTTACCAGGAGATTTCCGTGGTGTAAGTATTCTGTGTAAGATGTGTACTTCTTTAAAGTGTGCTGTAATGATAATATTCAAAGTACGAATTATTTATATGTGCGGATTTTAAGGTTGTAGCATTGTTTCTTGGAATGCAATTAAGCTACACAAAATTTTGCTTCTTTCTGTGCTCGAGATAAGCATTATAAAATAAAACGACAATCACTAGACCCAGGGAAGAAAAATATCATACATCAACCCCTTGTAACTCAAAATAAAGTAATTTTACCTCTTCACACATTAAGTTAGGGTTAATGAAGAATTTTTAAAGGGTTGAATCTTAAAACTGAAGCATTTGAACATATCCATGGAAAATTTTCCTGCTATTAGTGACTCAGAAATAAAAGAGAAACTTTTCAGTGGATCACAAATTAGAAAAATAATGAAAGCCAGTCACTTCGAATCTTTGTTGGAAGGAAAAGAGAGAGTCGCCTGGATTGCATTCAAGAAGGTTGTATTAAATTCTCTAGGTAACCGTAGAAGTGAGAACTATGAAGAACTAGTGCAAAATTTACTGTTGGCGTATGAAACTATGAGTGATAAGATGTCCCTGAAAATCCATCTTGAGTTTTTCCCCGAGAATTGTGGCGATTTCAGTGATGAGCACGGTGAGCTCTTTCATCAAGAAATTTCAACCATGGAAAAAAGATACCAAGGACAGTGGAGTACCAATATGCTAGCAGACTATTTTTGGACTTTAGCTCATGATGTACCTGATGTCCAGTATAAAAGAAAATGCAGAAAAATAAAAGCTGTAATCTTCTGAACAGTGGATATTTAATCTTATTGTCATTGTATAAAGCAGTATTTTGAATAATAATAATAATAATAATAATAATAATAATAATAATAATAATAATAATAATAATAATAATAATGATTTATTTTAGTTGGCAGAGTTAAGGCCGCAAAGCCTTCTCTTCCACTCAACCAGCAAAAAGTATACATACCTATGTATGAACTTACAAAGAATACAACAACTTGATTTAGATAAGAGTTACATGTATACAAGGGTAGACATAAATAGATATAAGTTCGAAAATTTCTCAAAAACCGTAACCAACAACAGTTTTTTATTATCACATTCGTATTCAGGAGGCTCAAATTATATAGAAAATATGAATCACATGCCCAGCGCAAAAAAAAAAAAGTTAAAATTTGTTGCGCAGTGCTATCTGTCTGAATGTTTGACCAGTAAGCCTATCACAATCTTCACGTCTTCCTTTTCTAGAACAAAAACTAATTTATAATTATGCTCCCATGTTCCGAGTTTTTAACGAACTTCTTAAAATTCTACAAACTATCCAATAATTTGTGCAACTTCAAACTGCCATGTGAAGTTTCGTTCTGATGTACATCTTCGCCTTTTTTACGCGTACCGTTCCAACTATAATAATAATTTAAATTAGTTTTGACGTTGCAATTTGGTTGTTTCGTTTTGTGTTCAAAAGACTAAGAGTTAATAATGAGACCACTTCTCCGCCATGTTATTAAAATAATGAGCATATTTTGTTGATTAGAACCTTCCCGAGTAACATCCTTTACCGTTACTGTGTATATCACACGCTAACCGAGGTGTATCTAAATTGCAAGTGCACCTTTCACTTGTGAAATAGCGGTTTGTTTGACCACGGAACTTCCTGCGTATGGCGGCATGAGGAAACAACCCTTGCACACTGAGATTAATTTCAGATTACATATCAAGCTATGCGCTGTACAAAGTACTTTATAATACACACACCTGAATTTTAGCTGTTAATTTATTTCACAATATCTATTTATTATTATCGATGTATCACGTTGTCTTCTCTCAGTTTCTTAACACTGCGCGTAACCCACGATCGTCGGTTGGAATCCCGCGTTGGACAAGGACGTTCACCCGTTATTAATGCGTTGTCTTGACTAGTCTGCCAATATTGTGATGACAACAATTCATGGGATTCTCGCCCTATGTCTAAAAATGTATCACGTTATGAGAAGTCCAGATACGAACTTAGTCCATGATTTTTCGAAGTCCGATAGAATCATATAAAGGAAGCAAGAAAACAAAGAATGATAAATAGAAGGTAAAGAAAATATGAAGGAAAAGAAATAAACAAAAACAGTAGGCAAGGAAGGAATAAAAGAAGAAAGGCAGAAAGAAAGAATGGAAGAAAGGAAAACAAAGAAGGGAGGAAGGAAAAACGTGCAATTAAGAAGAAACAAAGTGAAGACTAGAAATGAAGTAGGGATGCAAAAAACGAACGAAATAAGAACCTATAAAACAAACAAAACTATGAAGTAAGGAAGAAAAACAAGGATGCAAGTAAGAAACAATTCAAAAAAGCATGAAAGCAACACAACAAGGAAGTAAGAAACAAACAAAACAAGGCATCAACAAACAAACAAAACAGGCCGGAAAATAACAAAAAAAAAGGAAGAAACAAACAAACTAAACAAGAACTCAAGTAACAAACAGAAGAAGGAACAAAGAAACAAATACAATAAGGAGGCAAATAACAAAACAAGGAAACAAGAAAGAAACAAAACAAGGCGGCAAGTAACAAACAAAACAAAGAAACAAGAAAGAAACGAAACAATAAATTAAGATAGAAACAAAACAAGGAGGTAAGTACTTACATCTTACTTACAAACGGCTTTTAAGGAACTCGCAGGTTCATTGCCGCCCTCACATAAGCCCGCCACTGGTCCCCATCCTGTGCAAGATTAATCCAGTCTCTATCATCATATCCCACCTCCCTCAAATCCATTTTAATATTATCCTCCCATCTACGTCTCGGCCTCCCTAAAGGTCTCTTTTCCCCCCCGGTCTCCCAACTAACACTCTATAAGCATTTCTGGATTCGCCCATACGTGCCACATGCCCTGCCCATCTCAAACATCTGGATATAATTTTCCCAATTATGTCAGGTGAAGAATACAAAGCGTGCAGGTCTGCATTGTGTAAATTTCTCCATTCTCCTGTAACTTCATCCCTCTTAGCCCCACAGATTTTCCTAAGAACCTTATTCTCAAACACCCTTAATCTCTGTTCCTCTCTCAAAGTGAGAGTCCAAGTTTCAAAACCATACAGAACAACCGGTAATGTAACTGTTTTATAAATTCTAACTTTCAAGTTTCTTGACAGCAGATTAGATGGCAAAATCTTCTCAACTGAATAATAACAGGCATTTCCCATATTTATTCTGCGTTTAATTTCCTCCCGAGTGTCATTTATTTTGTTACTGTTGCTTCGAGATATCTGAATTTCTTCACCTCCTTGAAGGATAAATCTCCAAATTTTATATTTCCATTTCGTACAATATTCTGGCCACGAGACATAATCATATACTTTGTCTTTTCGAGATATACTTCCAAACCTATCGCTTTACTTGCCTCAAGTAAAATTTCCATGTTTTCCCTAATCGTTTGTGGATTTTCTCCTAACATATTCACATCATCCGCATAGACATGAAGCTGATGTAACCCGTTCAATTTCAAACCCTGTCTGTCATCCTGAACTTTCCTAATGGCATATTCTAGAGCGAAGTTAAAAATTAAAGGTGATAGTGCATCTCCTTCCTTTAGCCCGCAGTGAATTGGAAAAGCATCAGACAGAAATTGGCCTATACGGACTCTGTTGTAAGTTTCACTGAGACACATTTTAATTAATCAAATTAGTTTCTTGGGAATACCAAATTCAATAAGATATGGAGGGTAGCTGGAAATATATTGAATAAGCAGTCGCGGACAGCCGATAAGGGGTGGTCCTCCAGCTTGGGGATTAGGCGAAGGGCTAACAACCCGTCACCGTGAAAAACAGCTCGTTACGAATCCATACAATAAGCCTTGGATATTTTTAGTCTACAAGGAAGAAAAAGCTCCTTTCGAAAGCTGTAATTAATTTACGGCAAATAGTGCGATTTGATGGACTGGAATATTGAAACTATGAAAGCAAG
Organism: Periplaneta americana; assembly: GCF_040183065.1. Classification (NCBI taxonomy): domain Eukaryota; kingdom Metazoa; phylum Arthropoda; class Insecta; order Blattodea; family Blattidae; genus Periplaneta; species Periplaneta americana. The sequence continues at coordinate 143,233,810 of NC_091132.1, forward strand.
AAACAAGTAAAGCAAAGAGGCAACAAACAAACAAAACAAGAAATCAAAAAGCAAACAAAACAAGAAAACAAGAAACAAAGAAAAAAGGAAGCAAGAAAGAAACGAACCAATGCGGCAAGAAACAAACAAGACAAGGAAGCAAAAAGCAAACGAAACAAGAAAGCATGAAACAAACAAAACAGTGAAACAAGAAACAGACAAAACAAGGTAGCATGGAAGAAATAAAGCAAGGTAGTCACAAAGAAACAAACCAAGGAAGCAAACATATCAAAGGAGAGAGGAACAAAACAAAACAAAATAGCAAGAAACGAACTAAACAAGATAGTCACAAAGAAACAAACCAAGTGAGCAAGACAAATCAAAACAAAGAAGAAACAAACGAACAAAGTAAGGAATAAGGAAAGGACGAATTTAGAAACAATAAAAATAGAAAGCAAGCAAGAAAGAAGCAAAATAAGGAATATGGGAACAAAAGCAAGGAAGAAGCAAAATGAGGAAGGGAGAGAAAAGAAAAAAAGGAAGAACGAAACAAATAAAACAGTGAATTAAAGAGAAAAATATTGAAGCAATAAAGAAACAAAACAATCAAGAAAGAAATAAACAAAATAAAGAATTAGAAATACACAAAACAATTAAGTAAGAAGAAAACAAAATAAGAAAGACTGACAAAAACAAAAAGGAAGGAAGAAGAAATGAAACAAGAAACAAATAAACAAACCAAGGAAAAGAGAAAGAAACTAAACAAGATTAGGCTACAAGAAGAAAACACGCGAAGGAATAAACTAACAAAACACGAACGACAGAAAGAAGCGAAGCTTGGACGCAAGAAAGAAACAAAACAAGATACAAGAAGGAAACAAAACAAGGACAAAGACGGAAACAAAACGGGAAACGAAGGACAATCAAAACAGAAAACGCTGGAAAACCAATTAAAAACAAACAGTAAAACGAGAACTAAACAAAATAAGAAAGAGAAAGGGAGAAAATAATGAAGAAAAAAACTACTCAAGAAAGCAACAAATATGTAAAATAAGGAAGAAAGAAAAATTCAGAGGAAACAAAAATACAAAGCAAGGAATAAAGAAAGAGCAGAGAAAACAGAAATCGGAACAAGAAGTAAAGAAATAAATAGAATAAGGTAAAAAAACACAAAACAACTGTGCAAGAAAAAGACGAAACACCGAAGCAAACAAGATACAAAACACGTAAGATAAGACAAAACTAGAAGGCAGATAAGAAACAAAGCAAGTAAAAAAGACAAAACTTTAACCAACGAACAAAAGAAAACGGCAATCAAAATACAAAACTAGGAAATAAGGAAGAAACAAAGGTACGAACATGAAAGAATGAAAACTAAAAACGAGAAAGAGACAGGAAAATTGAAAGCAAGCTATAAATAAAGTAAGGGAGCAAAGAAGCGAGAGAGTGGAAAGAAAGAAAGAAAAAAAGAAAGAAAGAAAGAAAGAAAGAAAAAGAAAGAAAGAAAGAAAGAAAGAAAGAAAGAAAAAGTACGCGAACTACTTCTATCAAGCGAAAAGTACTTTGCGTTCTAGCGTTCTTGTTGCTAGGTGGAAGCAGCAATAATAGATGTACTCGTCACTGGAACTACCTGGATCTTTCTTGCTTGGAAAGTGCTCAATGATTCTCGAAATTTCTTTTATGTTTTATATACCGGGCAGGCAGCGTTTGTTGTTCGTTTCAAAGAAAGTAATGCGAATTCCTTGGGATTGAGTTCGGAGCATGCTGAACATGATCCTGCTTCAGAGTCTACGATGCCTAGTGTAGAGATACTGAAAGGAATTGAAAAACGAAAATATTGTGATTCATATTTGGACATGGGATTCACTGAGTTTGCTGATGGATGTCCACAGTGGGATATATGTAACAAAGTTTTGCGCAGTAGTTCTATGTTCCCTGCCGAGCTTACACGGCATTTCGAAACACATCCTGACTTTACAAATAAAACTGCAGACTAGGTACTTCAAAAGAAAAAGTTACGAATTCCATGCAGTTCGGACTAAATTTTTATCTCATATAAAGACGAATAACGAGAAAGCACTGGAAGCGTCGTACTTGATTAGTTATGACCTGGCTCTTGCTGGTGAACCTCACCCTTGTTGAAACTCTTATGAAACCACTGATAGTGAAGGTAGTGAAGTGCATGGTGGATGAAAAAACTGCGAACTTGATCTCCATTGTGCCCTTACGAAGTAACACTGTGCGTAATCGAATCCAAAATCTATCAAATCATGTTAAAAATATCATAATTTCCCATATCAGTCAAGCGAAAATTTCGCTACAACTTGACGAATCCACGAACGTTGCCGGAGTAGCTATGTTAATTACGTTTGTGGAGTACGAATTTTCAGGTTCTTTCATGAAGATATTTTATTCTGCAAGCCATTGCCATCCTCTACAAGCAGTACTGAAATGTTTTCTTCTTCATTGAAAACTCGATACCGTGAAACAATTGCATTGACGTGTGCACAGATGGCGCAAAGGCCATGGTAAGTCCTGTTGCTGGTGCTGTTACAAGGATCAAGAAATTAAAAAAAAGAACCCGCACAAGTAGTCAGTGTGTACCACACCAACACGCCCTAGCAACGAAAAAAAATGCCAGCGTTATTAAAGCAAGCAGAACTAGAATTTCCTCCTTGGTTTTTTAAATCTATTTCCTTTTTTCCTGTGCCATTGCGAAAACAACAATGTTACAAAATATTCCTGTGTCATTGCGAAAACAACAATGTTACAAAATATTCCTGTGTCATTGCGAAAACAACAATGTTACAAAATATTATAAGTTAACTGTTCCATTCAGCTATAGGAGAAAGACTATAACATATTTTTTCCATATATATTTTTTTTTTAGTTCTGCTTATACTTTATATTCACATTTTTATCGACAACATAGTTTGTTAACATTTTATTTTATTATTTAATTATTTCATTGTAATGTTATTAATATGATAGTCTTTATATCTATTAGGATCACTAATCAGGTGAAAGGACATCAGGTAGTTTGATATTTCCATAGCGCATACTGTAAACACATCGATCGAAGATAGTTTTCAGACTATGATACACTTCGAGCAACCGGAACACCCGATAGGCTGTGATGCTTCATCGGGTGTTTTGCTTTCTGTGGAGTCAGGACACGCAGTAGCCAGCCTGCTGCGTGTAGTACGAAGCGAGGGACCGATCGCGCGTATATAATGACTCTCGGTCGATCATTCACAATGAAATGCAGAGCTCTAAGGGTCATTCAGTGCAATATCTTGGATTTTTCTACGATTTCTCCATTGTTACTGTTATTGGACGTCCACTACGTGAGTCGTATTCCACACTCTGAAATCTACCTCGATATGGGGAACTATTAATAATGGAAATCCTCAAGGTTCAACATTAGGTCCCCTACTTTTTCTAGTGTTCATAAATGATCTTGCCCCCCTAATAAAAGATGTAGCTCATCCCATATTATTTGCAGATGACACAAGTATAGTAATTAAAGCCAATAACTCCAACACGTTCCAATCTTCAACAGAAGAAATTCTCTTCAAAATATGTGACTGGTTCTCAGTCAATAAATTAGTATTAAATTGTAATAAAACTAACATAATTTAATTTAAATCCTGTCCAAATACAACCTCGCAAATTTCAAGGCCAATAATTAACAATAGATCCCTATTACAAACAACAACAACAACAACAACAACAACAACAATCAAATTTTTTGGCTTAAAAATCGATGTGTTAAATTGGAAAAATCATATTAAAGAAATTACCCCCAAACTAAATTCAGCATGTTTTGCTATTAGATCTATACAAAAGATAGTAAATATCAATACCTTAAAACAATATATTTTGCAAACTTCTACTCGGTAATGAGTTTTGGATTAATATTCTGGGGAAATTCCACAGATAGTAACAGTATATTCCTATTACAAAAAAGGAGTAATTAGGATAATAGTAGGTGCCAAATCTAGGGAATCGTGTAGGACTATTTTCAAAAAACTGCAAATAATGCCCATGGCTTGTCATTAATAATCTTCCTCGTATGTAATCGCGAAAACTTTGTAATTAATTCAACAGTTCAGATCATAAACACATGTCAAAAAATGACTTTCATCGGCAAGTCTATCGTGCTATCAAAAAGGAGTGCGTTATATGGCTGTAAAAATTTTTAATAGTCTCCCTAACGATATAAAAAATGAAACTCAAAACATAAGAAGACTTAAGGCCAAATTAAAGAAATACCTAATTTCTCACCCCTTCTATTCTGTATGTGAATTCATGACATTCAATAACGCTTCATGAAATTGATACTAAAAGTTTGTATTGTACTATTAGATTATATTGTAAATCGCGTCTGTAAATATTTCATCTAGACAGTGACTATAAATTAAGACTTTATAATAGTATTAAGTTTTTTGACTTGTTCAATATTCTAGCTATGAAGCAATGTATGAATACCATGGAATGTTAATAAATACAATACAATACAATACAATACAATACAATACAATACACACTGTCTGGACTATATTTAATTATTGCGGCCCATTTTATCACAGTGAAAACGCTGGAGCGGATTCTCCCAGTGTTACATTCATGTCTGCTTTAATTTCTGTTGGACTTATTCTCTTTTTTACAAAATATTTATTGACAGAACAAAGCTCGATATTTTCTATTTTTGCCAATCTTTTCGGCCCACTAAATTTAAAATGTAGTCAACAGAAAATTATGATTTTTCTTGCATGAACTAAGGTAAAATGGCCGCTAACAATGGCGGCATTTTTGACACGTTTTCAATACCATCTATGTGTCAAGCCACTAACTTTTCAAACGTATATCGTAGATAAAATTATAAGAGACAATACATAGGCTGCAAGGAAGAAGGAACAATATCGAGCTTACGAGCTGCTGCTCACGATGGACGATTGAACCTGCTCCTCGAGTCAAGGTTTCTCGTACCAAACACAGCAGGCGGGTTTGTTGCTATCATTTTTCTTTGGACTACGTGACGACGAGTGTTGCATTCAAACGTCCGCTAAGAAAATTCCATCACTCATTCAGTACTTGCTGCCGCAATTTCTTCTTTGAAATGAAAGCAGAATTGCAACGCACTGCAACATTGAAGCTACAGCAGAATAAATAATTTTGTGTTGTATAAATATTACGGATTCACTTCACTATTTTCATTTTAACGCGTTTCAGACATATGTTGTTATTCTACCCACAGGTGGAGGAGGAGGAATGGGGGACGAAGACTGTGCCGTATGTTCTCTCGTTGCTCAGTTCTGTAACGGAATATAGATTCGCTTGAAAATTACGAGTAGACTATACATGTTACTGTAAATGTGCGAAGAACTGTAAATCTTAAAATTTACCGGTATAGCTTAACATTTACCGTTATAGTGTGGTAAAACCCCGAAATATCTTATTAGATGTATACATTTTGAACTTTTACCAAGAGATATTCGTAAATCTCAGGATTTACCGATCAGTTATGGTAAAATCGTATTAATGTAATAAAAAAATCTTTACTAAGATTTGTCGTTCTTCACTCTTTTACATATTATCTATTTAAAAACATAAATAAAAATCACCTCAGCAATGACTGAAATAATTTGAATTTATTTTAAATAGAAGTTATTTAAATATTCTTACATTCCAATATGAGTATCATAAACATATTCCATATTAAAAATAGTGTAAAATATTATAGTTTTAACCACTGTCTGTTACAGTATTCCATACAAAAATTAACAGAGTCTTCACATTCCCTCAAGCAGTCCAGGTCCACAAATAAAATAAAAGAAACATTATGAATGTTAATTCTTGTTGCAAGGTTGGCGGTTATGAGTATGACATTTAGGATTGCACAAAATGGAAGATGATTTACGCAAACATTTTTTGTTGAACACTTTTTTAAACAATTATATTTTTTTAACCCTTATCCTCCAACGAAAGATAGTTTGCCAACCACTTTCCGTACACCAATTTCTTCTTTTTCTGCTTCTTCGATGCTGATAAAATTTTCTTTGCACAATGTAAATTGGTTCTTCGTATACAATGACTTCAGTTTGCAACCTTTGATACCAAGTTGATGAAACTCCTCATCTTGAATATTTATGACCGCTGTTATTATTGATTTTGCGTCAATTTTTGTCCGGTCTACATGCGGTACTTTGATTCTCAAATTCTGTCCGACTGAAAGTTTTGGAAATTTGTTAAAAATTGCTGCTTAAATTTTCGCTTGCATTTCCAAGACCTTCTTTGGCAGCCTCTCGGACCCTTTCACTTTATCGATCCTGCAAATAAGTCTGAACCTGCACAACGGGGGCGGGTTTCTTCGTTCTGGATTCTTCGATCTAACTTTTACCAGCTCGCATCGGTAAAGCCTGAGATTTACCAACATTTCTTGGTAAAAGTTCAAAATGTATGAATCTAATAAGATATTCTGGGGTTTTACAGCACTATAACGGTATCCCATTGTTAGGTTATACTGGTAAATTCTAACATTTACAGGTCTTCGTACATTTACGGTAACATACACGTACAAACACCAATGCCATTCGAATTACAGATGTTCCAAAAGTAGTAGCTAATATGTGATCAGTTCTTGAACTAGAACCATAAACCGTTACACATCATCATCAGTGACGGATTGCTGTGCTCAAGGTGTTTTTATATCGCCTAAGAAAAGCTTTAATTAACTTAGTATATAATTAAAGTGTGGCAACAATAAACTTTAATCTTTAGATGCAATTGTAAGATTGGCTAATAATTTATCTGAACTATGAAATGTTACTAGACTAAGTGTAAATAAACACACATCTTGTAAGGCAAGTCCTATGACCAAATATTAAATTTTATGGCGGCAGAAGTGAGGAAAAACTGGTTACCGGTATGTTATACTATTCTGGAGTAGGACGAATCCTAGCGTAACGTTCATCTAAGGCAGTGACGTCAACTGATGCCAGGCACAAGCGCGCGCTTAAGAGCTCAGAAGAGCCTGAGCGCTTTACAGCGGAAAGAAAAGAGACAGACGAAAGAGGTAGTATATGCCGCTTAGTCGAGCTGTATACAGTGATGGCCAGTACTGATTCAATGGATAAAGGGAAGAGAACTGATTAAAACTGTATCCGTGTTCACTTTTAGATTTGTCTGAGAAGTATAAGTGCATTATAAGTTTTAATTTTAATGCTCATTTTTCACAAGTTTGCGTTTTTATTCAAAATGATTATTTTCTGAACTTCTATATAGAAAAGTGAGATTTTCTGATATGTTTCTTTTAGTAGCCTTACAGGTACTGAAACAATGTTTTCGTAAATGTAATATATTGTAACGTTTTAAACTAAACAACAATGTCACAACAGTAACTCTTCACTCTCTACAATTTAACTTCACTCCCGTCAACAATGGGATTTGCTCTCCGCACAGCAACTCAGCGTTCGTTATTGTACTCCACAAACGACAATGACAATTTACTTGGACTGTTAACAACAATGAACTGTTAATCTTAACTAATATTCACAAAGCACTATTTACAACACAGAACTGTCAGTTCTCAGTTCACAGTTCTTCTAGCTCAGTCACTCAAGTTCACAGTATCTCGAACCACAGACCTTCAGAGACAGTCCACTGTACTCGAACTCAGGTCTCTCCAACTACGGTCCACTGCACTCGAACTCAGGTCCCTCCAACTGCGGTCCACTGCACTCGAACTCAGGCCTTCGGATGCTGACACAGTTGCGGACGCACACTCGAGTCGAACTCCGGTACACAAGACTGGCTGGCTTGCTCTGTTCACTAGCTTACTGACTGAATGACTGAATAAACTGAAAACTGCTCAAGTTCGCTCGTGTTTCTTCTTTTATAGCTGAACCATAGTTACGAGAAATTTCTACGGGTCTCCAGAGATAGCTCTCTCGAATTATCTGGATATTTTCACTCCGACGGACTCCTCTGGACGATTCGGGAGGGTCCGTCCCCCCTTCACTCCGCAGCTGCGCGCGCAACCTCCCCTCGCCGTGTTGCCGTAATACACCCCCTCTGCCCTTCAGCATGCAGATGCTCCGCGTACCAGCGTTTCGTCTGTCGCGCGCCCTGTCGGTCGTGAGATCGAACCTCATGTGGCCGTCACAATATCATAAATATGTAATATTGAAGATAGTGTACTGAAAATTTTGAAAATATTCGCATGGAAAATGTTTGTAAGGAAATTAATTAACAAAGCAACTACTGTTATATCATAAACAAAAGATATGTGCCCATGTGTTGTAAAACCGTCAGCTCTATAGCTTCAGCAGATTTCGAGAAAATAATTTAATATTCTGGTGATAGGAAGTTGCGCACAAATATCACCTTAAAAGCATAATACGATAAGTGTTTTGTTATGTAATATTAGTTACAGTTAAAACATATACCTAGGTAACTATGCTTTGTACTATAATATTGTTTTTATTAGTTTATTGATTAGTTTTGTAAGGTTAAAGATATCAACAATATCAATTCCAACTTACCATGTCATACTCAATCTCTTTCTTTGGAACATCACTTTCTTTATGAATGATGTGTTTCATTCACTTAGTATAGTATAATTGTATCTCTATGGAATTTATGTGACTATTCCTTAACTCTTTAGGTTATTAACGTTTAAAACACAACTGCAATATTAATAAATTGGTGTTAGTACTTTTGTTTTACAGACAAATAAAATATCAAACAGAAAGAAGCCATATAAAAATAAAGAAATAAAATTTCAAGTTCCGTCTGAAGTTTGTGCACCACTGTTTTCTTAATTTAACAGGCTGCTTATTCATAAACATAACTCTTCCTCCTTCCATATCTACCGCTTAATGCCCGCGCACGACGTCAAGGTCAGAAAAATGCGCTTGCTTTGACATCACTGAAAGGGACCTTTATGCTGACACCCAGCTAGGTGCATTCCCAACCCACACCAGCTGACTACACTGAGGTTGACTGTACGTTCAACTATCGAACAGGTAACCCCACTCGTTCCTAGATCAGCCTCCCCCCATACGTTGCCAACCTGCGATTGGAAAATGCTGTATAATTGAAATAAGATGGACTTATATTGATGCTTAACATCGCGAAAAGGTCACTGAACTGGCATTCACCATTACACACACTATTAACACAGTCTTCTATCCCCACAGATTGTAAGTATAAGTAATTTGCTAGACAAGTCCAAACTTGTCGGATGTGGCAGAAAGCACTAATACGAAACCAAACATAACCAATGTAATATACACTTGACGAATGCCAGCTTATTCGTGAATTATCTAATACTCAGTATGAAATCAAATATACTGTACTGCTACTAATCAAAACAAACTTACAATTACTGATGTATAAAAACCTGTTACGATTCCTGGTAGGCCAGTCTCGAAACCAAACAACAATGGTCTCTCTTCAACTCTCATGCCTCCGTATTCACACAGCATACCACGCCATAGCTCGGCCACGTTTCTCCCTGTAGTAAGACACAATCCCCGATCGAGCCCCGACTACAGCAGTACACGTCCCCGCCCGGACTGGGTTATCCGTGATCCCATCACAGTCACTAAACAAAAACCCCTTAGCTCTCCACGGCTGTCACACAACCGTACTCTTCGAGCGTCTCCCACAAAACTGCCCGCGTCAAGCGTCCCTCTCGGAAGAACCGACGCTAATTAATAATTAATGTGAACAGGATCAAAGAAAATCTATAGCCCATTTCACGTGATGAATTAAATTCGCTCCTTATACATGAGAAGTAAGAGACCAAGAATGGCGGAAAGAAAACAAGCTATCTATGAAAAGGAAGAATGACCTAAAATGGCGAAATAGAAAGCCATCTATGAGAAGTAAGGGTAACTAACAATAAGAAATATGACAATAATAAAGAAGAAAAAAGAAAAGGAAAGAAAGAACCACAGTGTGCTGAAACTAAAACGGCACAGTACATCTTATTTGTGTGTATTTATCTGTACATCTTACACACACTATTCACCTGACGTTGTTTACGTTGTCTACTTACAGTATTCCATTCAGTGCGCTGTCTGAGGGATGGGGACAGGAAACTACACTAAAGCAATGCCGATAGCGACATGGTCGGTCCTGATATGGACGTCTGTAGACAGCAGTGTATGTGTACATGTTGCAGTGTCCAGTCGATCTGTCCCAGTGAAATGGAGGAGTACGCGAGAGCGGAATAAGCAGACCTGATTTTCGAATATGGATGAGCCAATGGGAACAGAAGACAAGCTCACAAATTATAACGGCACAAGTACCCACGTAGGAGACATCCAGCCCATACCATCTTTCCGCAACTGTCCAAAGGTTAAAGGTAGGAGGGCACGAGGTGCCAAATTACTATTTCATTTCCACACAACTATTTTTGCTTATAACTTTCAACTCAGTCATTTTCGGACCATGGTTCCTTATCTCAAATTGATATATGTGCCCTTCGCCATCATCCCTGAACGTTTGTAACACCACCTCGGAAACACCCTGTACATACCTCAAGAAAATGCATTAACAAATGAATGAATGAATGAATGAATGAATGAATGAATGAATGTATGAATAAATAAATATATAGCAGTAGATTAGATTATTTTACGACGCTTTATCAACATCTTAGGTTATTTAGCGTCTGAATGATATGAAGATGATAATGCCGGTGAAATGAGTCTGGGGTCCAGCACCTAAAGTTACCCAGCATTTGCTCATATTTGGGTTGAGGGAAAACCCGGAAAAAACCTCAACCAGGTAACTTGCCCCGACCGGGAATCGAACCCGGGCCACCTGGTTTTGCGGCCAGACACGCTAACCGTTACTCCACAGGTGTGGACAATAATAAATATATATATAAATAAATAAACTAATAAATAAATAAGTGAATAAGTAAGGAAATAAAGTAGTGAGTGAGTGAGTGAGTGAGTGAGTGAGTGAGTGAGTGAGTGAGTGAGTGAGTGAGTGAATAAAGAAATAAATCAACAAATAAAGGACTAAATAAAGAAAGAAAAAATTAAAATAAATAAATATTATCTTACTCTCTTCAGCAATATACTTAACACTCGTGCCGTTTTCATGGCGTTCAATTATATTTACTTTCTTGGAAATACTCAGATTTGAAAGTGTTCGTGATACGATATGCCTTGCCGGTGTGCGGGGACTTAGATTCTCGTCACAACAACAGACCGCGTTGTACTGTTTTGTGCTTCCTTTAAACTCAAACACATTCTACTGAATCAGCGGAGCAGTGTAGCTTGATCCAAGACGACAGTAGACTGGGAAGCTTTGTAGGATGAATTTATTTATCGATCAAATTAATCCTTACAAAACTTGCTGCAAAAAAGTTGCTACTAGATGTTGAAAGAGCTGTTGTGTCCTCAACAAATGCATCTGTTCCCATGAAATTAACGACGCTGTTTTAGGACAACTGAACAGATAACAACAACAACATACACATATATTGATACTGTTGTAAATTTGGAAGCCACAATGCATTATGCACAAGAATTTTTAAATTCTTTGAATCCCTAAAGGCCCAGTGATACAGAACGCGGACTGTCCGCGCGGACGGGAGGATCGCAGTCCGCCAGGGACTGAGGAAGTCAAACAGAACGCCGACAGTGCAGGACGAACCAGTGTGGAAACAATTGTTGCCAAGTGCAGTACTCATCGTATTTTCTCGATTTGTTTCTAAATTTGTTTGAAATTGTACTTTTACTTTCTCCTGGATTAAATAACATGTCCAGCAGCTACTCAGATGAAGAAGAATTGCTTCTTCTGTTCACTTTGAGCCGTTCATCAAAGCGGAAAAGAAAAAGGAAGTGGGTGCATGAAATAAATGAAAAAAAGAGAGGAACTAGGGGAATTTCACAGACTGTGTAATGAACTGAATTCGTTTGAAGACCGTTTTACGACTATTATTGTCGAATGTCTAAACAAAGGTTTGAGGAATTACATAGCCTTATAGGACCAAAAATATTGAAAGTGACAACAAACTGGAGGAGACCAATTGGAACGAAGGAAAGACTAGCGATCTGCTTCAGGTAAATAAAAGATTTTCTTTTGTATTTTAAACTGTATTTATTACTAATCAACTGAAAAATAAGTATTGATATAGAAAAGAAAACACGACTCAGAAAACAGTATTATTTCGTTGACAAAATTACTATTGAGAAGTACTGTTATTTCCCTCTTGCGGTTATTTACGAGCTGCAATACACTTTCGTACAAATCTTTTGCAGAAGAAACAATAGTGGCAAAAACCTGATGACATCGGAGGTGTGGTAGCTACCTCCAGGTCAGTATAATTAATTTCATTGGAAGGATTATGTATATATAATTAGGATTATCTGACCACGATGAATTGGTTGAAAAAAAAAGGAGACGATGGAGGTGCATCTGGATGCCGCGTATCATATAAATGAGCATACCTATTCCCGCACAAATTCAATTAATTTTTCCGTTTCATCGGCCATTTTCTACGAGATTTCCGCCGCGAACTCTGTGGAGAAACACAACTCCCTACCAGTCCGCCGCGAACCAGACTGGACCGCGGCGTTGGGCCGCGCGCTGTTTGACTAGGATGATGCATTCTAACGTAATGCAGAGTTCGCGGCGGACGGTCCGCCAAGTCTGCGCGGACAGTCCGCGTTCTGTTTGACCGGGCCTTAAGAATTCCGATCATATTACTTCCAATCTCAATCTTCCAAACCTGTGCAATGGCACAAGACTCGGGTAAAACAATGCGTAATAATATTATTTAAATAACTAGTTTAACTGGACTCAGCAGCAGATCAGTTAACACATGTACCTCGGAACGTCATGATTCCCACAGACATTCCTTTTATTTTCAAACGTTTGCACTGTCCAGTCCAATTTTCTTTTCACAATAACTAGTAACAAATCGCAGGGGCAAACTTATAAATATGTTAGTATACAGCGGAACTAAGGCAAGAATGTTTTTCTCATGTTCGGTTATATGTCGGTTTATTCAGTTCTGGAAATTCAGATAATCAGTACATATTAATACCTAAGGATAATAAAAATAAGTATAATCGCTTGAAATTAAAAAAGTGTATTTCAAAATACAGTATGAAAGATTTACGTAAACTATATTTATTTGTAACAAGTACAGCGAAGCGCACGGGTATTGCTAGTAACTTATTAATGACGAAATCTCGACCATATGCTCGCAGTATCGTTTATTTTAATGCTTACTTTTCTTCTCCTTAATTTGGAGAGCACTACTGTCGGATTAATTCAAGCAACCGC